>NC_141040.1:40176875-40335000 GCF_052040795.2 Danio rerio
TCAAGCAATAATCTCTTGGTACATAAGACTGTTATATGAAATCTTATTATGCAGCAGTTTTTTTTTAGGAGAGAGGTGTCATGCTTTAGTAACCTCACACATTTTGTAACAGGGGAGTTGCAAAGGCTTTAACTAAAACAAGGATGCAGCATCTCGTGGGAGATGATTTCAAAAGCTGTATGCCACTTGAGAATGTAGTGAATACTCATTAATTTAAGCCTTCTGCACTGTTTGTTCTCTGTAAGCTTTAAGGTGACTAACAGTGTGAATAGGAAATTCAATATTTTCTGTCATTTTGAGCTTGCTTTCAATAGTTTTTTATGATTGTCTTCAGCTGTGTTCATTGCCATTCTGCCAAGTAATAACATTCTTCTGATATGATTTTGAAAACTATGTTTATTTATCACTTATTGCTTTATTTAGGGCTTGGTCTGCAGTTGTTGTGAAGAATGTCTTGTCTACTAGTAATCTAAAACATTTTGTATTTTGTATTTATATATCTGCTTTTCAAAAACACCTGATGTGATAGAACAGACAAAAATGACTGTACTGTAATACCCAACAGTCGACTTCATCAAATGATTGTAATTAACTCAAAATTGACTGAAAGTTAAATCTACTCATTTTCACACAGTTTGAGTTGGCTTAACTTATTGGGTTTTACAGTACTCAGTTGGTTTGAGTTCTCTTTATTTATTGGGTTTTACTGTCCTCAAATTGCTTCATTTACTTAAATAAATTAAGTTTACAGTACTCATTAGGATAAGTTTTTGAACTTTAATTGTTTGTTGCAATCGGTTTCCTCAACTGGTTTGAGTTACCTTAATTTTGGGGGTTTTACAGTGTATAAATGTCTTAAAGTAGCAGTTTTTAAAACATGTTTCTTCAGGACTCGGGAATTATAAGGGAATTAATTAGGTATTTAGGCTTATAATAAAAAAAGCCCTGACTGAACTGGTGTTAAAAGTTATTTTTTAAATGTTAAATAAAATGATTACAACCTCTTAACTCTGCCCCCCACTTTATGAGTAAATTATATATGCTTATGACAAATAGTTGGTTAAGATCAGGTTTCAATTATTATTATTTCATTTAAACAAATACTGAAAACCCTCCTACCTGGTTTTAGCAGCATATATATATATATATATATATATATATATATATATATATATATATATATATATATATATATATATATATATATATATATATAAATGCTTTTCTAATCTAGATATACAGTTAAAGTCAGAATTATTAGCCCCTCTGAATTATTAGGCCCCCTGTTTATTTTTTCCCTCAATATCTGTTTGACGGAGAGAAGACTTGTTCAACACATTTCTAAACATAATAGTTTAAATAACTCATTTCTAATAACTGATTATTTTTTTTTTTTTTTGCCTTGATGACAGTACAATAATATTTGACTGGATATTTTTCAAGACACTTCTATACAGTTTAAATTGACATTTAAAGGCTTAACTAGGAAAATTAGGTTAGCTAGGCTATGGGTGCACTGGACAACTCCTGTTCAATTATGTGCATGTGTATAGAGAAGGAACCACAAACTGGCTTATGTGCGCACAAGATTGGACAGTGCCTTATATTTCTAGTGTTTTTTATGTGCCTTTGACCATTATGCACTTGAGTCTTTTGCAGCACTTCTACAAAATCATGCATTTTGTAAAAGCCATATCAAGATAAAATAATTTCAACATTTACATGTAGTGCCGCTCATCAATGTCAGTTCCAAAGCACTAGACCACTCAGAAGAACTCAAAGATGGTTCTGTTTACAGTAGCATGACCGGGGGTGGATTTAGTGATTTGGGGGCCCTGAGCAATTCCAGCCATGGAGCCCAAAAGTTCTAAGATGCACTTTTTGTACTTTAAATTATTTTAATTGATTTATTTTTCATTTGTTTTTCTTATATCACTCAGTCACTCCTTTTCTGCATTTTGTTTTAATGCAAACTAATAATAACAACATGTAAAGCATCTTGTAAAACTTTTTAAATGATTGGTTTTCTTAAAATGAATTCACAACTAAAAATTATACATGAACTATTTTGTTTTTAAAACGAAATCTTTACCTAAATTTACTGCAGGACTTCTCCATCATTGAGGATGGGTGATACATTTGAGCAGATGTAATAAACGCTAAACATTTATTTTTTAGACACACATCATACAAAATAGGATAGAAAATGATGTCATATATCATTTATAGGTATCATATATACTTCTAAATATTTATTTGGGGGCCCTCACATTTCCTGGGGCCTTAAACGGCCGCTTATCTTGCTTATTGGTTAAATCCACCCCTGAGCATGACAGCATATCACAGCAACATGTCAGAGGATGTACTTTCCTGAGCGCTGAAGACACATTCTGTGTGAATATCCAGTTGTTGCACTACCTGGGTCTTTTTTTTTTTCTTTTGTGGCCGAGAAGTTAAGGTGATGGATTAGTTACTTTAAGTGAAGTTTATTTAAAAGTTAATTTCGAGAGGATCATGTGATCATGTGCTTGTGATTGATCGCTGCTGGTCCCGCATTAGCTAACACATGACTCACCAATGGGATGATTCCTAACTCATTATAAATAACCGAAGTTCCTTACCTCAATCATCTTCGGGTTGAAGAATCCCCTCTTCCACTCCTACTACTCCTTTCTTTTTCTTGATATAACAGCACGGCGGCCCAGTGGTTAGGACTGTTAACTCACAGCAAAAACATCACTGGTCTAAGTCTCTAATAGGCCAGTCCACATTTCTGTGCGGAGTTTACATGTTCTCCTCATTCTCACTTAGGTTTCACCCGGGTTCTCCGGTTTCCTCCCACAGTCCAAAAACTTGCAACATTGGTGAATTGACCAAACTGAATTAGCACCATATAAGAGCTTTTAATCAGCAGTACATTTCTCTGTAGCAATTCCTAATTTGTCATTAGCCATAAATAGCAGGGTAGTTCTCTAGACCTACCCGAGGTCAGTATTCCTTGTCACTCTGCAAACGCATGGGAGCCCCATGCTCGAGGATCTTATAAGCTTAGGGCTCTCTAAAAGGACAGCATGCCAAACACAATTTATAATCAATCAGCTAAGTGTGAACTCTTGAAGTTATTTTAGACAAAAGTGTCTGCTAAATGTATTTTTTTATGTCTAACTTTGGTGACTGGCACATTCTGAATGACTGTATTCATCTAGTATATGAACTGAACTGTTACCCTGTACTGTGATGGTGGAGGATCAATATTTGTTCTTCTACACCTTTTGTTTGTATAGAAGAATCTTACATTTTTTAGCAGTTCATCGTTTTTTTTTGTGTCTTGGTGTATATCAGGCTCCAGAAGGCTGCATTCAGTTTGGAAGCTTTCCAAGACCCAATTTTCTAGCTCTCTCAGTCAACTTAAAAAGGTCATAAACAAAATTACTTTTTATAATAACAGATCCAGAGAATATACTGCAAAAAAATGCTTTTCTTAGATTTTTTGTCTTGTTTAGTCATAGGGCTCTATTTTAACGATCTATGTGCTAAGTCTGAAGCGCAGGGCGCAAAAGCATTTACGGCATATCACTTTAGCTATTTTAAAGACGGAAAAATTCGCTCTGCGTTGCGGCACATGGTCTAAGAGGGTTGAGCTTATTCTTTTAATTATGAGTTATGGGTGTGTTTTGAGAATAAACCAATCAGAGTCTCATCTCCCATTCCCTTTAAAAGTCAGTTGCGTCGAGCCATGGCGCATTTGCTATTTATATGGCAGACTTTGTAAGTGGAAAAACTGATGGCTTCACTAGCGAGAAAACAGTTTAACAGACCATCTGCAGCACGAGGATAAATAATGAGCCTCCTCCAAACGGCCTCTACTTTCACTTTCTCTCTTCCGCGGATTAGGAAAGGGGTGTTGTACACACAGACATCAATTAGCCTACATAATTAATTTTGTTCGGTAAGTGCAAAGATTTATTTCAAAACTATTTCTAAATTTAGTTCTAATTTCCAGAAATCGAATAAATGAACAATAATAAGGAAGTGTGGTCAAACAACTGAGTTTTATGCTGTTGTCTTGAATAAACAAAAAAAAAAAAAGCCCCTGAGACGAAGAAGACATAAAGGCAATCTTTTTTTTTATTTATGTAGAAAGTAATAATTTTATAATATTTTAATCCTTTATTTCTTTTTCATTATTAAAGATATTTGTATATTGCTGTACATCCTGCGTGTTTTAAGCAATGTTTAAGCAACGCGCACAACTAAAGTGCTCTGCGCTGGACTTTAGTCCTGCTTTCAGCTGGTCTATTGTGCAGTCTATTTTAGTTCCTCAAAATAGCAACGCACCAACAATGCACCTTAAAACACCTAATTTCTAAGTGAAATCACCTATGAGTCCACAAAGTGGCGCGAATGAATTTGTTATTTAAACAACGTGGCGGAAAACAAGAAAATTAGGGTTGCTGATTAGGTTGGTATGAAAATAGCAACATGTCGTAGAAAAACGTATTTATTGCGCCAGATGTATAATAGGGCCCTTAACATCTAAATATTCTTCAATCAAAAAGCATTTTCTTGACAAGAAAAACTCATTGTCTTGATTTAAGAAATAATATGCCAAAATTTTGTCTGTCTTTCTTTAAAAACAATCAAAATAATCTGCCAGTGGGGTAAGCAAACTAATCTAATTTTAAATAGAAAGCAAGATTATTTTTCTTTACCCCATTGGCAGATTATTTTGCTTGTACTCAGTTTGCACTCAATTACAACACATAATTTCTCAAAACAAGACAACACATTTTGCTTGTCTAAAAAATTATTCTTGATTTAACAATTTGAAGACATTTGGACTAGAAACTAGACAAAACCTCTTGGTAAGAAAAGCATTTTTTGCATTGAGTTTTTGTTAATTTCACCTAAACCTGCCAGTCTATTTCACTTCATGTTTACTTACTTATATTTGTAAAATACAAGCAATTTATTCTTATCAAATAAAGTCCTACACATTTTATTTTTTCAGCGTGTTAAGAGAAAAACAGCGGTCACCTGTTCTGTGATTTGTGACGATTTAATTTGATCCATCTGTGTGATGTTTTGTGATTTTTATTGGAACCTGCAAATGAATTAATGTTTGTGAAAAAAACCCCAGCTATTACAGTAATTGGCAGCCAGATGCCGTTTACACACAGAATCTCTAATTTATTCCAGTACTATGACCAATTAAAAGACTGATAAATTAAAAGAGAGCCTTTTATTACATTGTTAATGACAAGTTGCATTGTTAAAGGGCCCACCATTAACTACTGGAAACTACTTCTGTGTTTATTAGAGGGCCTGCTAAAGAATACATCGCTAAAACATCTGATTTATATCCATGCTGTTATTTACAACTGCATCCAGTGTGTGAAGTTTAATCATTTCTGAGGTTGTGTTTTCATGCTCCATTTTCTTTAATTCTGCTCATTAACGTTTGTCATGGGAATGCACAAGGACTCATTGTGTATTGATTGTGAATTGAAGGGAGTGTTTTCACATACAGTAGCAATAAGACTAATCTGGCATGTCAGAACATTGGCAGGAGGTTTTGGAATCATGAATGTCTTGTATATGTCCGCCCTCCAGCTTATGTCTCAAACTGAGTTCAAAAGTTTTTCTGCCTAAGCTTTTAATAATTTTTCCTCCTAATTCTGCAGGAAAGTAATCACACTCCTCAGTAAAGGCCCTAATGGAGAATGAGACCTCCATCTCCTCGGGATACATCCCACATTACCTCCTTCGAGGGGATCCCTTTGCCTCCAAGTTGTCCAAGGAGGCAGACATAGTGGCAGCATTCTACATCCTTGTCATTGGTAAGTGTACAATGTGGAAGATTTCATGCATGTGCATTTTTATTGCGATCAAGGATGAATTTGAATTCTAATTTAAAATATTTTACAGCAGAATGTCTGGAATGTTTAGTTTGAACAATTATATTTATTCCTTGCTGATAAAATAACAAATAGATTCTCACTTTTGTATCAACAAAACAAACAAAAGGTAAATATATGAGGGTTTAGTGTCAGTATGCAATCTCTGTTTTATAATTTAAGTGTGTCAGCACAAGTAATAGAGTAATATACAGTTTAATATTTTTCCCCAATTTCTGTTTAACGAAGACATTTTCAACACATTTTTAAAGAAAACTCATTTATAATAACTGATTTATTTTTTATTTGCCATGATGACAGTAAATTATATTTGACTAGATACTTTTCAAGACACTTCTATACAAATTAAAGTGACATTTAAAGGCTTATTTAGGTTAATTAGGTTAACCAGGCAGGTTAGGGTAATTAGGCAAGTTATGTAGACTATCAAAAAATATATAGCTTAAAGGGGCTAATAATTTTGACCTTAAAATGATTCTTTAAAAAATTAAAAACTGCTTTTATTCTAGCCGAAATAAAACAAATAAGACTTTCTTCAGAAGAAAAAATATTATCAGACATACTGTGAAAATTTCCTTGCTCTGTTAAATAAAATCTAGGAAATATTTAAAAAGGAAAAAAATAAAAGGGCGTTTAATAATTTATATTTCAAATGTAATTCTTTATTTTTAACTGCAATAAATAAATAAATAAATAAAAATAAATAAATAAATAAATAACGCTGAAACCGCTGAAAATGCTGAAACACCAATTTCTAGATGAATCCAGTTCAAAGTTGTTAAAGTCAAGCTTCTTCCAGTTGCACTTTTAGTCCTCAAAATCATTACATCCATGAAACATTTATTTATACATTTGTATATTATTGTACAATTAAATTACAGGTGCAGGATGTTTTTTTTTTTTTTTTGGATTCAACAGTTTGGAGTTTTCATGGATACGGACAGTCTGAACCATTCCTGATTTTTGCAATATATAAATAAACCAGTTTAGTCAGTTTTCTTATCTTTTTTTTTTGTAATTATTTTTTTATTTTATTTTATTCAGCGGATAAAATAAAATACTGTATACAAAGACAACTGACTAAACTGATTTAATTATTCCCAAAATTTGGAACTTTAGAACATAAACAATGTCAGGTCAACAGCTAAGGCAAGGCAAGTTTATTGATATAGCACATTTCAAATACAGTTGCAATTCAAAGTGCTTTGCACAAGGTGAGAAAATAAAAACAAGTAATAACCGTGATTAAAAATCAGATTAAAATGTGCTAAAAAGCACATTTTTACATTAAATAGTATATTTCCTCAGTACTTAACTCATTTTTTATTTTTCATAGAACAGTGTTTATTTATTTACCTATTGGATAAACACATTCAGACGTATTTGCATTATTATCCATTATTATACAATGCATTAATTTGCATTTTTAGCAATAAAATTATTTTCTTTCAATCCAAAAATAATTTCTATTAAAAATCTTTTTATATAAAAAGTTTACAGCATTACACTCAAAAATAAAACAAATATTTAGTTTGTTTATTTGGTGTCACCCAGTGTGTGACATACGGTTTAGCTGAATTGGATAAGCTAAATTATCCATAGTGTATGAGTGTGAATGCTGTGTATGGATGTTTCCCTATGATAGGTTGCAGCTGAAAGGGCATCCGCTACGTAAAAAATGAGCTGGCGGTTCATTGAGCTGTGGCGAATACTGTGGCAACCCACAGATTTTTTAAAAATAAAATGAAAAATATATAGAGTGTAATAAATAAAATTACTTTTAAGCAATAATTATCAATAATTGGCAGGAAGACGTCTGCTATGTTTAACCCCGAGCAAATGCCTTAAAACTGTTACATTTTACCCCCTGTTAATTTGTGCCCTGCACTTAACTGCAGACAGCAAGATTGCTGCAGACATCAAAATGCCAAAACCAAATAACATATCTGTAAAATAACAGCTGGACAATCATGAATAACCTCTGCCAGTAAATTCTGAGATAAATGGTTTTGCAATCAGATTTATCCTCTTACCTGTACATATAACAGTCTTGTACAAGAACCAATTTACTTTAACGTCATGCTGGTAAGTAAGACCACATTACTAATGAACACTATTGGGAGTAGACACTTATACGACATAATAATATTTAAAGCAATGAGTCCAAACCCTGATGCTTGATTATACATTCAAAGACCAACACAATCTCACGGCAATTCATAACTTTTTCATTTAGTGGCTAATTCGTATGTATTCGTACGATCTAATTCGTACTGTTTAGTACAATTTGCTTATCCCCCAATGACGGTTGGGGTTAGGGGTGGGGTTAGGTGCCACACCTCCATTTTAAAATCGTACCATTTCGTACGACTGAACTCCACTAAACTGGCAAAACGTAAAATACTTACGTTTTCTCGTGAGATCAGGCTATCAAAGACTTGAACATGTTATATGGATTTAATAAGGCTGCTTTTGAAAAAAGTCTGTGCACACTTTGCACGAAGAGAAATTATTTGGCATGAGATTTAGTTGTCGATTGAGATTTGGCTTTTCACATAGAAACCCTGATTATTCCATTCTGTTTTTATTGAGAATTGTATTGAGATTCTTGTAGTATTTTACAGCTTTGACTCTTAAACATTATAATTCCGCATATTAGGTTGCTGAAATTATTATTAGAAGAATGCACACCTAGCATACATGCTTTTATTGCCACGCATGCCATTGTCTATATTAGATCATTTGTCTTGTTTGTGGTGTGTTAACATGCTCAGGGTTTTGAATAAGTACATTTGTTTAATTTTCGAGGATGTTTTTTAACGATTAACTATAGTAGCCTATGGAAATATAAAATACATAACCACATTATGGAGTTTTTTAGTTGCTGAGAATAATGTTGGGTTCACTTCAAATGCGAAGCTTGCTGTGGTTTACTCACTGGATTTTTCTGTTATATGAACTTGTGTGGTAGATGCGATTGAGGCAAATCCACATTGCTCTGAGCAATTTGATTAAGCACATTGAGTCAATTGCACTGTGTGCCAACAGTTGACCTCTATGGGCACATTTGCTTAGACTTTTTAATTTACTCATGCAGATACATATTGCAATTATAAATTTCATTTGTTCTGAACCCAGCATGAGGCTATGTTTTTACTTGAGACACACTCCTGATCACACTATGGGCCCTATCATACACCCGGCGCAATGTGGTGCAAGGCACGACACAATAGTTTTTTGCTAGTTTCAGCTTGGCGCAAGAGTTGTTTTGAGGTGTTGCGCCATGGTGTTTAAATAGCAAATGCATTTGCGTTCATATGTGCGCCCATAGGCGTTCTGGTCTAAAAAGGAAGGCGTTCTAAGGCACATTGCTGTCACGTTGCTATTTTGAGAATCTATAATAGATTTTTCAATAGACCAAAACAAACCCAGTCTAAAGTCCAGCGCAGAGTTGCGCCTCGCTTATATACTGCTTAATACACACAAGGTGTAGATCAATAAGCAAATATATTTACATATGAAAAATAATTAAAATATTAAGGATATATATATATATATATATATATATATATATATATATATATATATATATATATATATATATATATATATATATATATATATATATATATATATATATATATATATATATATATATATATATATATATATATATATATATATATATATATAGAATATAATAAGGATATGTAGGATATAAATATAAAGGATTAAAATGTTAAAAAACATTATTTTCTAGCCTACATAAATAAAAAAAAACATACTTAGTCTCAAGCCTTCTTCATCTTGGGAGGCTTTTTCAGTTCATTCAATTTGCTTTTGTATAATGTTATTATCATTTGCAGTATTATTTATTATATCCATATTTATATTTGTTTTATTAAAAAACAAGCTTAGATTTGCCCACCTGTCAGGTTTTAGACCATATGGGGCACAGCATGTGTATTTGGATATAACTCAGTTGCTTGACCACACTTCTTTATTATTGTTCATTTATTCGTTTGCTGGAAATTAGAACTGAATTAAGAAATAGTTTTGAAACAAATCTTTGCGCTTAACAAACCAAATTCAATTATTTATAGGCTAATTGATGTCAGTGCGTACAAGCTTTCCCTATCCACGAGAGCGAAAGTGAAAGTAGATGATTTATCTCTCATTCTCGTGCTGTAGATGCTCTGTTTAACTGTTTTCTTGCTTGTGAAATGCTCAGTTTTTCCACTTCCACTTACTATACGTCATGTAAATAGCAAATGTGCCATGGCGTGACGCTACTGGCTCTTAAAGGGAATGGGAGATGAGACTCTAATTGTTTTATTCTCAAAACACACCTATAACTCATTAAGAAAATAAACTCAACCCTATTAGACCATGCACCACGTCGCAAAGCGGATTTTCCCGTCCTTAAATTAGCAAAAATGCGTTCTGACACGCCCTGAAAGCGTTTGCGCTCTGCGCATTGCTCTCTACGCACATACAGTCAAAACAGAGCCCTATGTGTTTTAATAGCCTTTTTGCACTTTTGCAGTGGTCTTTTTGTGGCTGCATTCATAGTGCCAAAGAAATCCAGTAAATTTGTTTTCGGAAATTGTTTTGCCTCTGGAAGGGATTGAAAGTTGACAAGATCAGGATGTTTTAGACTTTTAATGTTGACCATTTGTAATCAACAAAAATATACATATTAATACTAGCTGTAAACAGGACTGAGGTACATTTATATCGATTCTAGTCCTGATTCTAACTTCTATCCCAAACAGACAGCATTTGAGATATTTTCCGGCTATCTGTTCAATCCCCAGTGTGATAAAGTTTTCCATTGGATTCAAATGAATCATCACTAAAATTTCTAACAGTTGCCTATCCTACACAGCCTGCTCCCTAGGAAAGATTTGTCTGGTTTGATTACGATTGGCTTTAAGATCAAATTCTCTTAAAGGCAGACAGTCTTTAACGATATCTTTACTGTTCATTGCTGAAATGGTGAGCAATTATAGAAGCTGATTACCCACGGAGATTCTCTGCATTATACTGTCCTCTTGTGCACTAGGAAATTGGAAATTGTTTTTCAATGTTTGATATATTTGAAGATGGAAGAAAAGTGTCTAAGTAAAGTATCTTCTGTCTATATCAGCTAAGCCAGTATCAGGAGCGCCGATTAGGATGATACTACACACAGGGGGCCCAATAGAAGCCCATGCTTTGAGGCATATTGGAATTTAAATTGCCTCATCATACAAATAATCTATTAGGACACAGACAATAATGAAAGCACCCCTCTGTGCCAAGAGCGTGTGCCTGAGGTGTCCCCTTAAGATGTTTGCAAAATATTCGAAAACACGGCACCTCACAGTCCGTTTCTGAACTTTGCGCATCGTTTAGGTAGATGGCAAGGCTAAAGAGATGACGCAGCCAAAATCAGGAATTCAGGAGAACAAATGATCAAAGAAAAGCATGAAAAAGATAAAAGAGTGAGATGGGGAAGACAGACAAACAAAGGTGACTATGTTATTAGTCTTAATAATGCTGATTTAAGGATTATTCATATGAAATATGTCAAATTAAAATGAGTTTTCATTCATTCAATTCTGTCTAAATCAACAAGGTTACCAGTTTAATAAATTGTTAGATAACAGAAAGCTAATTTCATAAGCAAAAACAAAAAAGATTATGGGTTACACAGAGTAAAATTTACTCAGTTCAGAGAGTATTTGGTCCCTTTTACCCAACAGGCTGGTAATAAGCAAAGCTGCTGTTTGTGAAGTTGCTTAAGGATCCTCTGCTGAGATTTTGAGAGATTCAATGGATTCTATTTCAGTTAATTTCATCTAAAGTTGTGACTGAAGTTGGCTATAGTTCTGTGTTTCTTTATATTAATATCAATCATCATCTAATTTATCCTTTCATTGTTTTATTAACTACTTTAACTCAAATACTATATCTAAACTGAGTAAATTTTACTCAGTGGATTTTGCAGTGTGTGTTTTGAGCATAACCTGCATTAAACCAATAAGAGTCTTATCTCCTATGCCCCTTAAGGTCAGTTGTGTAGCGCCATGGCATATTTGCTATTTACATGGCAACTTTTGTAAGTGGAAAAACTGAATGCTTTACTAGCGAGAAAATAGTTAAACAGACCATCTGCAGCGTGGATAAAGAATGAGCCTCCTCCATTCAGCCTGTTTACTTTCTCTTTACTTTTACTCTTTACTCCTTTCATTCATGGATATGGAAGCGATGTTTTATACACTCCACTGAAGACATCTTTCAGCCTACATATTTCATTTCGTTTGTTAACCGCAAAGATTTGTTTGTTTCAAAACTATTTCTAAATTAAGTTAAGTAAATGAACAATAATAACAAAGTGTGGTGAAGAAACACAGAGTTATATCCAAACACACATCATATTCTTATTCTTATACTTGATGCATACGTCTCTAAAACCCGACTGGTGGACAAATCTAAACTTGTTTTTTAAGCAACAAAATATAAACAAATTATACTGCTAATAATAATAACATTGTACAAATGTAAGTTGTCATGAATAAACTGAAAAGGCCCCCAGACATGAAGAAGGCATAGAGGCAGTGGTTTTTCTATCTGTGTAGTAAATAATATTTTGTAACATTTTAATCCTTTTTTTTTCATTTGTAAAGATATTTGGATATTGCTGTATGTCCTGTGTGTATTAAGCAATGTGTAAGCATTTGAACCCGCATATCGCATGACTATAAAGAATCTCAATCATAAAGTCATCTAGTGCATTTAGCAGTAAATAGTTTTGATGTTTTGTGACCATATGGCTGGTTACACTTTTACTTCACTGAACGTTTATTTTAGGTTTATGCACCCTGTAGCCACATGTATGACTGTAACTCTAAAGAATACGTTTAATTAGTTTTAAAGCACTTTTAAATACATTACAAATGTACATTTGCCATAGAGTTACAGTGCTTTCATCAAATATATGCAGGATTAAAAAAAAATTTAAAAAACATGTTTGTTTTTTTTTTGGCAAAAGAATTATGGCTAGTAATTTTCTTAAATTTGCAACTAGCCTAAATTTCTATGTGTTAAAAATTGCTTAAAATATTATATGCATTTTTTGAGGCAATTTCTTATTACAGGTCTTAATTGATTTTTATTTTACATGCCGCTCCAAATCAGAATAAAATTGAAAAAATGCATGATCTTTCAAAGAGAGTGATTGCTACAGAATGCCCAGTATGCATAGCATTATAATAAAGTATTCAGATGTTTTGTCAATGACATGCCTTTTGTAAAAAATGTAATTGAATAATTCTTAGCATAAATAAATCTTTTGTTCAGCACAATATTTATTCTGGTCATCCATTTTTAACTATAATATTTAGTCAATGCAAAGAAGGACTTTTTAATGGGGACAGTTTGTCTTGAAATCCAACATCCTTGACATTCCAGTCAAGCTGTTTTCTTTGCAGGCATTTCCATTTGGTTTTCATTTAACCCAAAAAGCAGTGTTAAGGTTAAATGACCGAATTCACATTGTTTTGTATCAAAAGATTATCCAAAAGGTGTTGCGATACTTGTGAAGTTTTTATTAGTTTTTTCAATAGTGTATGGACTCTTCCAGCACACAAACCATAAACACAGTATAGCTGCTAGTAATATTAAAGTGCATGATCCATGCACATCGATTCATAATCATATGAGTACAGCAGACAACAAGAGTTCATTCAATAGTCACATGAAATAAACATCAGTCAGCTGACACAACAGGCCAAGATGTCAAATTGTGCACACAGTGTTCTCAGCTTCAGACAGATGATGTTCAGAATGTGGATATTATAGATTCATTGTAAAGAGGATTATGGGTCATAAATGTTGTCTTTAATCTAATTCACTGATAATGCTTTTTCAGCACACTACAATCCTGGTCAAAACAAAAATATCATGAATGGAAACCTTGTGTTGTTTGAGTGTTCGTGGCTGTGACCAGGAAAGACTAATTATCTCACTTCTCTTTCATTATGAGGATTTTATTTTTAGAATAACCAGTAACCTTTGACTCTTTAAAAAAGTACAAGTCTTATTATAAAGTCATTGTAATTCAAGGTATACTCACAGACACACACACACACACACACACACACACACACCTGAGTGGTCACTAACAGATAGAAAATGATTTAATTCTCCAAAAATAACACTGTCATGGTAAGTTTCATGAGTCAAAAAAAGGGGTAAAAACAGAAATTACATGACCAATAAAAAAACTGTGTAAAACTTTTCACTCTCATAAAGAGAAGTTTCTAACCATTTACAGAAGGTTATGGTTAAAAAACTTTTTAAAATGTATGTTTTATTTAGTTTATTTTATATGCAGTATATATATATATATATATATATATATATATATATATATATATATATATATATATATATATATATATATATATATATATATATATATATATATATATATGATTCTTTGAATTCCAACTGACCTTGAATATTTAAACGTTATACTGATTGTAAATGCATTATGAGGGATAAAGAATTTCAAAACAGCTTCAAATTAATCTCAGTAAATACCAACATCTACTTCTTCTTCTTCTTTAGAATTAATTGCATTTTTGTCTAAACATGCTCAAACATCCACAAAAAGCACATTTGTTAATGGAAATGGGTGTGGCGAAATGGCTTGATAGTGCCCCCTATTCACATTTGACGAACTGGCCCCCGAACTACATTTCACGCACACATACGAACATTAGCACACACATCTTACATGCCAATATCTACAAAAAAGACTCTTGGAGCAAATTCTCTTAACATCTTCTGTCATTTTCATTTCCATACATTGTCCAAAATTACGTAATGTCGTCTTAAGGCCTTGGGGATAAGTTAAATTGCAAAAATTAGTTAAAATTCACACATTTGACAACAGTCCTTATCTGAACATGTTTATGCCAATATCAAGTTACAGTTATAGTGCCACCTGCTGCCAACAGGGATAGACATGTTTTACAGTGTAAAAAACTCCTCCAAGAAATTTTATCAAGTTTTGTCCTTGAATCTTTGTATTACTAATCATTCATTTTCTTTTCGGCTTAGTCCATTTATTAATCTGGGGTTCGCCATTTTGAATGAACCGCCAACTTATTCAGCATATGTTTTACGCAGTGGATGCCCTGTCAGCTGCAACCCATCACTTGAAAACACCCATACACTCTCATTCACACTTAGGGCCTACTCACACTATGCCATCCGTACCGTGCCCAGGCCCGTTTCCTGGATCGTTTGAGAAGTGTGAGTGCGCTGAATCGGGCTCAAGCACGGTTCACTTGGCCGGCCCTGGCCCGGTTGGAAGAGGTGGGCCTGAGCGCGGTTCACTTGGGCTTTGGCGTGGTACGCTTGTGTGTGAGTGCAAAACGCGCCAAAGCCCGAAACTGAAAGCGATACGTGACTTTTAAGGGGCTGTTTCATATGGATTTATTAATCATTCTTACTGTTCAGTGATCGCAAACTGCCGTAGTTTATTAAAGACGCAAACTCCTCACAGCACGCCAGCTGCGCGCCTTCAGCAGACCTCCTCATTCCTGCAGCACGAGAGCTTAATGATTGTTTATGAGCGCCAAAAGTGGCGGATCTGTTGGGCGAAATATCTGACTGCGTGTCCCCGCATCCCTAAGGACTGTTTGGCGAAATATTTGACGGCATATCATACGACTGAAACGATATAACTAGAGAAATCTCCACTGTGCTACTGGGTGAGAGCGTATGGCAAGCCGTTATAGCATTTAAACCTTGTTCTGACTATCCATAAATATATATTTAGAGATATCTCTAATTATGTTTTTACTAGTCATAATTACAATTCGATTAGTCAGAATGACATTTAGAGATATCTGCAATTACAATTGTACTAGTACGAAATCAGATTGGAGATATCTGCAAATATATTATGACTAGTCATATTCCTCCATTGACTTCCATTGAAAAATATTTGCAGATATCTCTAACTGAGTTTTGACTCGTCAAAAATCCAATTCAAGATATCTACAACTGTAATTCGACTATTAGTAAATTAATTAGAGATATCTTCAAATATATTTGTAAATATCTCTAAATATGACGAATTAAAGACATCTCCAAATGTATTATGACTAGTAAAAACTCAGTTAGAAATATCTCTAATTACAATTGTGACTAGTCAAAACTCATTTAGAGATATCTGCAAATATTTTTATCTCCAATCAGATATCTCCAATCTGATTTCGTAATAGTACAATTGCAATTGCAGATATCTCTAATTGTTATTCTGACTAGTCGAATTATAATTATGACTAGTCAAAATATAATTAGAGATATCTCTAAATATATTTATGGAGTCAGAACAAAGATTTAAATGCTAAAAAGGCTTGCCATAGAGAGCGCTTCTGAACAGCGCAGCAGCGATGACGTAAGCGTGCCGAGGCCAGATATGGTGTGAGCGCGGGCCGTCGGGGGAGACAGGAGGGGAGACAAGCGTGCTTTGGCCCGGTTCGAGGCAACTGTGCCTAGTGTGAGTACGGCCTTATACACTACGGACGATTTAGCTTACCCAATTCACTGGACATCAATGTTTGGACTACTGGTGGGAATCGGAGCACTCAGAGGAAACCCAAGGGAGCCAGAGAGAACTTGAAAACTATTTTTTTTTTTTTTACAGTTCACATTGAATACAATTTTTATTTATTAAATTGTTTTTTTAAATTTAATTTTAAAGATTACACTGAATTTAAAAAATGCACTATTCATTCAATTTTTTTTTTTTGGCTTAGTCCCTTTATTAATCCGGGGTCACCACAGTGGAATGAACCGCCAACTTATTTAGCACATGTTTTACGCAGCGGATGCCAGCCGCAACCCATCTCTAGGAAACATCCATACACACTCATTCACATTCATACACTATGGTCAATTTAGCCTACCTAATTCACCTGTACCGCATGTCTTTGTGTGGGGGAAACCGGAGCACCCGGAAAAACCCCACATTTGAACGCAGGGAGAACATGCAAACTCCACACAGAAAGGTCAACTGACCCAGCCTAGGCTCAAACCAGCAACCTTCTTGCTGTGAGGCGACAGCACTACCTACTGCGACACTGCGTTGCCTATTTATTTATTTATTTAAATTCAATTTTATTTGACAAATCACACTGAATAAAAAATTGCAGTAATATTAATATTTTATTTTATTTAATATTTATACAGTTTTGTATCATTATTATTAATATTAATAAAAAAAATTTTTAACAACATTTTTATTTTAATTCATTTTACAGATCACACTGAATAACAAAATCCAGTAAATATTTCATTTTATTTTCAACCAAATCAGTAAACAGTTTCTGTGGATAATGTTAAATTGTGAAGATCTAGAGTTTTTGTTCCATGGCTGACTGTCAAAGTTCAGTGTATCGCCATGGAGGAGGAAGAGCTCAAAACTAAGCCAAATGTCCGATCTTCCTGAAAATTCACGTGTTCGATGAGATTCCTCTCCTAAAGACATATCAAATCACTTTTATTGTAAACAGAGCGTCGTTAAAGAACTCAAAGTCCGGTCTTTGAGTAAAACACACAAAGTGAAGTTTAATTTTAAACTTATTTCGAGAGGAGCATGTGCTCACCCAGCTGGTCCACATTAGCTGATTATGATCCTCCAATCAAAGGATCCCAAATCACTATATATATCCTCATTTCCTTTCTACAACTATCTTCGTATGGAAGAACCCCCCCCCCCCTCCCCTTCTTCCTCCTTTATTCAGAATTGGCGGCACGGTGGCCCAGTGACTAGCACTGTTGCCTCACAGCAAGAATACCAATGGTGTTGGGTCCCCGCTGAGCCATCTGGTATTTCTGTGTTTGCATGTTCTACCCGTGTCTGCGTGGGTTTCCCCCGGGTTCCCCGGTTACCTCCCACCATCCAAATGTGCTCTAGATTATAGATGAAATAAGCCTAAACCTTTTTTATAATGTCTTACTCTCAGGAAGTTAGCCTTGGCCTCAGCAGCGGGGGAGTTTGAGATAGACCTGAGCTCAATCTCTACTCGCCCTGCAAAAGGGGGGGGAGCCCTGGGCTCGAGGATCCCTTGAGCTCAGGGCTCTCTCCCGGGACAGCATGCCAAACAAGCTATGTATAAATCATGAGCTAAGTGTGAACTCTTGAAACAACTAAGTTTGCTGGGAGCTCGCAACTCGGCGGCCAAGCTCGGTGCCATCTTTATGACATATGATCTACATGCAAATATTAAGTTATAGCCATTTGCCACCTGCTGACAGAAAGAAGTTTGACATAATATGTTGGTTTTCTCAGGAGTTTTTATATTTATCAGCTTAAATTATTATTGTCCATTGTTCTCTGTTATCCTGAGGCCACTGGGCAGCGGTGAGCATGGGTGCGAGGTCCCTTTTATCGCTGCTTGCAGCTTTCATGTTTTGATTATTTTTCCTTCAGATATTTTGGATTTCGTGTAGATGTACAGATTTGTGAGGAAACATGCAGTATTAAATTATTAAAGTATTAAAGTCAAAATTTTTCTATTTTTACAGGTATCTTGTCAGCCACTGGAAATGGCTATGTCATGTACATGACCTTCAAGCGAAAAACAAAGTTAAAGCCACCAGAGATCATGACACTCAATCTAGCCATATTCGACTTTGGCATATCAGGTGAGTTTGCATTAGTTCATCAGATGCATGAAAATAAATGTATATTTCTAAAGCCGAATTACTAGTGGACAAGTGCAATTACTTATTACTAATAGGATCTCTGAAAGAATGATAGGATGCTGTCTGTTGGAGTGCCTACAGTATGTTTGGTTGTGTGTCGATGATATACAGCTTTCAATGTGTATAGGTTGTACTGTGTCACTTTGGGCATTGTGTTCTGGTGTGGCAGTAAATCAGCCAAGGTTATCCAGTGCTGCCTCTTCCATGACATGTGTCAATGGCCTTCTGGCTGATTTACTGTTGGCTGTTATTGAAATGCACTTGTATAAATCATACACTTATATTTGAGCCACAATGTTGCAAAAGTCTTCAAAACATCAAATTCCTCTGCATCTTGTTTTTTTTTTCAGCTGTCATGAACGCAAGCTTCTGGCGTTTTGTTTGTTATATAATATAGGTGTTATTATATTGCTAAAACAAACTTAGTTGTTAATATTCATTTTCATTTGCATTTCAGTAAGGGAATGACACATTTCATGTGAATTAATGCTCAAAATTCCTACCTATTTTTGGATTTTGTTTCATTTATATGTTTAGATTAATTTTTGTGCTAAGTTCATTTTGGACCCAGGTGTGGAGTATTTAAGTCAAACAAATCTGCTTTTCAACTCTTGTGAAGAGATATAGAATTGGGTATCATCAGAATAACAGTGGAAATTAAAACATGTTTTTTTTTTAATGATATCACTTTCACTAACATTCCTTTGAATAAGTCCCTTCTTTATTAAGGGTCACCACGGGAATGTGGCAGCAGATGTCATCTATTGATTTAGCATAGATGCTATTAATTTGGAGGAGTTAATTAATTAAGATAGTTCTTATATTGTGGAAGTCTGAGATTCATTTGAATATATATCTATTTTGTTGAAACACCTGCTCTTAACCTGACTTGTAATCAATCAATTGGTGTTAGAAATAGCTTATATGAAAAGCTACAACCCTCCCAAATGATGTTTAATGCACTGAAATAAATTAGTTTCACTGAAAAAAGATTGATCATTCAATCAAGACAGAAAATTCAGTGTTCAGGAAACAAATTTACTGCAAAGACAAAAATACATCAGCAAATTAACTAGTGGTGCTGTGAGATCCAATCTAATATCTTGTATGACTTCCATGAGCTTGATGGACTGCATCCATGTGGTTTGGCAAGGATTCATACAATTTATTGATGAAGCCATAAGGAATAGCAAAGAAAGCATTCGTGCTGTTTTGTCTTTGTTTTGTTTTGTCTTCCATGCTTCCTCTTTCATCCTACTCCACATATGCTCAATAATGTTCATATGTGGTGACTGGGCTGGTCAATCCTAGAGCATCTTGATCTTCTTCTTGAGGAACTTTGATGTAGAGATGGAAGTATATGATAGGGAACCATCTTGCTGCAGAATTTGGCCTCTTTTATGATTGGGAATATAAGAGGTAGCTAAAATTACTTGGTATTTTAGACTGTTGATGTTGCCTTCCACCCTGCAGATCTCTCGCACATCCCCATACTGGATGTAGCCCCACACCATGATTTTTCTCCCACCAAAACTTTTTCTGGGTGAATCTCGGATCTATGCGTGCTCCAGTAGGTCACCTGAAATATTTGCGTTGACTGTGCTGTAATTCAACTCAAGATTCATCTGAGAAATCAACCTTCTGCCACTTTTCCAGCATTCATCCTTTTAGCATGTTGTGGCCCTTGGCAATTGCCAGACAGTTTTTTACTTGTCTTTTGTTTTGTGCTGGCTTTTGGACACTGATTTGGACATGGAGGCCATTTCAAGACAGAATCCGAACTGTTCTAGTTGACACAGGGACTTCAGGTGACCAGGTCTTGTGAAGCTCTGCTGCAGTAGAAAAGGGGCTGTCCTTGGATTTTTGAGCCAATAAATGGTCCTTTGGAGCAGTTGTCTTGTGGGGTCTGTCTGATCTAGGCTTTTAAAAAACATCTCCAGTCTCTTCATATTATTTATTTATCCTCTGTACTTGACGCTGACACACATTAAAGGTGTCTGCCACATGAGCAGTGGATCCAGTTCTTCTGCCTCTTGATTATCAACACTTTAGTCTTAGGGTGAATCTTAGGCATGTTTGGAGAGGTCTATTTGCAGTTAATGTGAAGGTCTAGTGTACTGGGGTTCTTTTTATACACACCTGAGACCTAATTGATTCATGATTATTCATAGGATGAAGCACATATGACAAGGCAACAACATTTATTTCTTTGCTAAAATTGACTCAATGGGCTTTACCAAGCTGGGAATTTTTGAATACTTTCTGACAGTTTGGTTTTGCATTGAAACATTATTGCAAATGCTGTTGGGATTAAAATGAGCCATTTCTTGTAAAAAAAATAAAATAAATAAAAATAAAAATAAAATCTTGATTAGAAACATATTTAAGCGGCATTTCAGGTCAATTTGTACACAAGCCACAAGGCTTTTATCAGTAACTATACATTGCTCTAATTGGGATGATGCTGTGGCAGACTGCTACTATATCACTGATACTATATCATTAATCTTGCATAAAAGAAATTCATAAAGTCATTACTGCTGTGTTGAGAAGTTTGTAATCTTTATGTTTTCTCTCTATACAAAATAATAAGGGTGTCATGATCCTCCAAATCCTCGATTCGATTACATTTTCGATTCTAAAGGCACGATTCGATTCGATTATGAATAATTAATTAATGACCAATTAATTATTTGTAGCCTACCGTTTAAACTACCTGACCTGCATGGTCTTTGTTTTACCCATAAACAAATCATACAGTACATAATCATACAGTAAATGAATAAAGGCAAGAAACACACATAATTACCACCTGTCAATCACTTTTTTCTGCGGGACTCTTGAATAGGCAGTGATCTGTGTCGTTATAATGGCGTCGGTAAAAAAGACGCACAACCAAGAGGAACCAGCCAACAGTATCTGAGGTGTTCGCTAAAATGACTAAGTACAAGTGAGTGAAAGATTGAAGCAGTCCTCTGACTGCCTGGACCTGCTGTCTCGAGCGTATGGCTGTGTGTGCATCTGTGTCTGTGTGGTCACGTGATGTGCATTTTCAGAGGTAGAGAGGAAGGAGGGCTGCTCAGAAATGCCACACGCCACTGTGGATGTCAAATTGTTGTCGTTCTAAAATGCCATTTAAAAACAAAGACAGTGTAAACAGGGCCTGAGTGTGTACTTTTCAAGAGCGAATTTGCAACGGGGGCGGGCGGAGGATCGCGATGCCGTTGTTGTCTATCGAACGAAACCAGGCACGTGTACACATAGGGCTCAACCTGTGCAGTGCACATGCCCTTTTTAGTCTTGGATAGAAAGTGCCCTTCCAAAACGATCAAAATTGCCCCCGCAACACCCCCCCCCCTCCCCCCCTACCGTCCTTTACTAGGCGCGCGAGAACACAGCTCTTGAGTACGCGCGCTCCCCACCCGCTTTACAGAACGTGCGTGACAACACCGCTGATCAGAACGCGCACGACAACAACCCCCCCCTTATATATATATATATATATATATATATATATATATATATATATATATATATATATATAAATATATATATATATATATATATATATAAATATATATATATATATATATATATATATATATATATATACGCACACACACACATACAACCACACACACACACTAACTTAAAATTTTTTTTGCTGCTTGTTCAAATGTGAATTTGATAATTGAGTGTATGCTGACTTATTAAAAATATGCTGAATCAACACAATTCTCAGTTTTTTTGGGACAACTTAATTGTTTTATGTTAAATTCACTTACATTCATTATATATATATATATATATATATATATATATATATATATATATATATATATATATATATATATATATATATATATATATATATATATGAACCTCCATAATATATATAACAATCTTTAATTTGCAAAAACAGATAACTAAGATTTTAGCCATTGTCCCCTGCAAAAAAATTGCACAACAGCAAAAAACCAACAGACGTGATATCTGAAAATTACAAAAAAACAAAACAAAAACACATAAAAAAACCCTGTTGCAGTTATTTCAGCAGTTTGCTTTTATAATTCTACTTTTCAATAAAAGATTACAATTTTTTAAATTACACATTTTTACCCCATACTTAGTATTGAAATGTAGAATTTGTCTGAATTATTTATATATATTTATTTGCTTGATATTAAATCTTCTATATAGGTCTAACTGAAACATGACAAGAAATGCAATGTTTGTAAAGAAACTATTGTCAGGATTTTTACAGTCTGTCTACGATTGACTGTATGGTCCTGCTGGACCTAAAACGATTGCTGATGTTTTGACCGAATGCAGTATACAGTAGGTGAATTGAATAAACTAAGTTGGCTGTAGTGTATGTGTGTGCATGTGAGTCTGTATGAATGTTTCTCAGTAATAGGTTGCAGCTGGAAGGGCATCCGCTGTGTAAAACATATGCCGGATAAATTGTCGGTCCATTCTGCTGTGGCAATCCCTGATGAAAGTTACTAAGCCGAAGGAAAATGAATGAATGTTCTCCTTTAACCAACTTGTGTTCATACTTGTACTCTAGTCACACCTAGTGGAATTCTAATACCACTGCGTGCATTGACTGATAAAGTTAGAAATACCAGTCTTACTGTTTTACCTAATCTTTTTTTAATCTGTGTAGTTGACATTATCCTTACACATTTACCAAACACATTACTCTCTATGTAGCTCACAAAGTGTATTCAATTTAAATAAAGATAGAGAGCACAATGTTCAGGCAGTTATAATGATTTATTTTGCAATTCAGCAGATGATTTATCATTTTAAATGTCTGAGAATCTCCTTGTCCTCAGTCAAGTTATTTGCAGTTATTTCATCATTGGTGTCCATAGCAATTTGGATATGAATATTTTTTTTTTTTTGTTTTCAGCGTAACATCCAGAAATGGAATCAAATTGATTTAGTTACTTGCAAAATGCCTTTAGAGGAGACTGCTTTTCTTTTCTGCTTCGTTGCCTGTTAGCAGGATGGCATCGCTGTATTTGAGAATAATGATGCTTTTGTTATTCAGGAGTCATGCACATAACAAACTGCTGTAGTGCGTCACATGCATACAGACCTGCGTTGACTATATATATATATATATATATATATATATATATATATATATATATATATATATATATATATATATATATATATATATATATATATAAAAAGAACACATTTCTGAACGTAATAGTTTTTAATAGCTCATTTCTAATAACTGATTTATTTTATCTTCGTCATGATGGCAGTACATAATATTTTACTAGATTTTTTCAAGACACTTCTATACAGCTTAAAGTGACATTTAAAGGCTTAACTAGGTTAATAAGGTTAACTAGGCAGGTTAGGGTAACTAGGCAAGTTATTGTATAACGATGGTTTGTTCTGTAGACAAAAAAAATATAGCTTAAAGGGGCTAATAATTTTGATGTTAAAATGGCTTTTGAAAATTTAACATCTGCTTTTATTCTAGCTGAAATAAAACAAATAAGCCTTTCACCATAAGAAAAAATATTATCAGACATACTGTGAAAATTTTCCGAACCTGTTAAACATCATTTGGGAAATAATTAAAAAAGAAAAAAAAATTAATCCTGCACAAATGCACAAAAACTGGATCCTGTGCTCTCTTGTATGCAGTTAGCAGACAGGCTGTCATTAATCTCTAGAGGATCTGTCAATTTGATAATTCTCTTCTGCTATTAGCACGCATTGATAGGTTAAGATCATACTGCTTCAAAACACTGAACTCTGTGTAAAAATGCGCTCTGGGGGTTGCGCTCACTGTAATGCTGAAGTGGTGTTTTGTCAGGAGTTTTTGCCAAAGGGCTATCCATGGCTTGTTTGACCAAAAAATAAAAAAAAGTTATTTTTGTTTGTTTGTTTTTTTTTCAGTGAGTGGAAAACCGTTCTTCATAGTGTCTAGTTTTTCTCACCGCTGGCTGTTCGGCTGGCAGGGCTGCCGGTACTATGGCTGGGCCGGATTCTTCTTTGGATGTGGAAGTCTGATTACTATGACTATTGTCAGCTTTGACCGCTACTTGAAAATTTGTCATTTAAGATATGGTAATCTATATATTTATATATTTATCTATCTGTCTGTCTGTTTATTTATCCATCTACAGTATCATTTGTCCGTCCGTCCGTCCGTCCGTCTGTATGTCTGTCTATCTATCTATCTACGTTATCTGTTTGTCTGTCTTTCTGTCTGCCTGCCTGCCTGCCTGTCTGTCTGTCTGTCTGTCTGTCTGTCTGTCTGTCTGTCTGTCTGTCTGTCTGTCTGTCTATCTATCTATCTATCTATCTAACCATCTATCTATCTTCTATATCTGTCTGTCTGTCTGTCTGTCTACTCTATCTTTCTGTCTGCCTGCCTGTCTGTCTGTCTGTCTGTCTGTCTTTCTATCTATCTATCTATCTATCTATCTATCTATCTATCTATCTATCTATCTATCTATCTATCTATCTATCTATCTATCTATCTATCTATCTATCTATCTATCTATCTATCTATCTATCTATCTATCTATCTATCCATCCATCCATCCGTTAGTCCGTCCGTCTGTCTGTCCCTCCATCCGTCCACTCTATCTATCTGTCGTGCCTGTCTGTCTGTCTGTCTGTCTACTCTATCTTTCTGTCTGTTTGTCTGTCTGTCTGTCTGTCTGTCTGTCTGTCTGTCTGTCTGTCTGTCTATCTAACTATCTATCTATCTATCCATCCATCCGTTCGTCAGTCTGTCTGTCTGTCTATCTATCTATCTAACCATCTATCTATCTTCTGTATCTGTCTGTCTGTCTGTCTGTCTGTCTACTCTATCTTTCTGTCTGTTTGTCTGTCTGTCTGTCTGTCTGTCTGTCTATCTATCCATCCATCCATCCATCTGTCCGTCCGTTCGTCCGTCTGTCTGTCTGTCTGTCCGTCAGTCCGTCCGTCTGTCCACTCTATCTATCTGTCATGCCTGTCTGTCTGTCTGTCTGTCCGTTTGTCTGCACAATTATACATTTGATTTCTAAGTGGGCTATTGACACATGATTTCTGACTAAAGCAGTTTATGGTATGTCAGTTAATACTGATAGGGGGCAGTATTTTATCTCTCAATACTGAAAGATATCATGTGATCTCCTGGTTTTCTATGCCATTTTATACCTTGTATATCTTCATGTGCTCAATACTTATTCCCTGTGTCATTTTAATTTATTCATAATGACTCAGCTTGTATACTTAAATGTTCTGAATTCTTTGTATGAATTCAATATTTGGCTTGATGGCTACATCACATGGACATTTTGTGTCAATAGACCATTTAGAAATTCCCTTACTGGTAGAAACAGTAAGGGGATACTTATTTTCTTCACTGATAACAACGAACAGGTGAAGAATGACAAAACAAAAGAGAACAAAAAAGTCTGTAATCTAGGCTTAAAGATGATGATGAAATGTGCTTGTATTATTGACAGTGTTAAAGCATTCCAAAGCCTGGGGGCTGCAATTAATAAAGTCCAATCTTACTTACTTTTAAGTCTTGATTTGGGGATACACAGCAGATCCTGATTAGACGACTGAAGGGATCTGCTTGGCTGAAACGTAGTCAGTAGCGTACAGAAGTAAACAAAAGTCATATCGTTTAGAGATTAAAAAAAAGGAACATTTGAAACTTAACAGTTAAATGAACAGACAACCAGATTAAAGAACATAGCATTAGGGTTCTGTCATGACCAATCTCTAGATTTAGTATGGTAATAAATATGTAAATAGCAATGTTGATGTATTTGGTTTCGGCAGTATAGATCTGCTACATTGAGGCTGCTTTGATTATTATGGCAGAGCAAGTACAGAGACCTGCTACTGCCAGCATATTATTTACAGACATGCCGTCTAAGAATATAACCTGCTGCTGCATAATATATATTTAACCTATCATGATTACCCCAATAGCAGATCTAAACACAGGTGGAGCTAGGGTGGAAGAGGGTCTCTGAAAACACACCGCAGCCTAATGCTGTGTTCACACATGCGCAAATAAATTACAATATTCTCGCGTAAATAGATGCGTGAAAATTCTGCTAAATGGCTAACATTTATTGAGAGATTAACTGTGCTTTATGTGATTTAGGATTTATTTGATTGTGATTTATTTTCAGTGTCTATTTGTCCACTAGTTCCTTTGAGAGGTGCACCCAGCTCTGTGAGTTAATTAACTCCTCCAGAAACTATACCTGGATGATAGAAGCTTTCAGCGGTGTTTCTGACTGAGCCAAGCTCAGTTTGATGAGCTGTTGTCGAGTGTCGGCAGAAAGATTTCCCCTCAGGAGACACACTACAGGCTCTATGTCATAATCACGCCCATACGATTTATCTGTTAAAGTTCATTTTCTAACTCGTGCGATTCGCTTAATTCATGCGTTAAGCGTGTGAAACGTGCAAAACGTGCAAAATGCTCAATTCACACAGCTTCAATTGCATGAATCGCTTCATTCGTGTTGCCTCATTCACACGAATAGTGCTGCAGGATGTCTATTCACGTCTTCGCATTGACTTAAGGGGGTTGCACACCAGATGCACCACTCAGTTTACGCAGCGGATACCCTTCCAGCTGCATCCCCTCTCTAGGAAACATCCATACGTACTCATTCACACTCATACACTACGGACAATTTAGCCTACCTAATTCACCTGTACTTCAAGTCTTTGACTTGTGGGGGAAACCGAAGGACCCGGAGAAAACCCACACGAACGCGGGGAGAACATGCGAACTCCACACAGAAACGGCAACTGACCCAGCTGCATTTTAGAATTCAAAATGAAGATTTCTATCTTCGTACACACAACAGCACCACAAGTCAGCAGCTGTCCGCAGCTACGACTCAGGACACTGTTCATATTTCTGCCACACCACAGAGCGCCATCTGAATAGTTTCATTTTAAATAACATTCAAATGTGTGTGTCTGGTGTGCGACACTTCCAACTGTCATGTGCGTGCCGTGTGTCCAGTGTGTGACCCCCTTTACTGTAGCATGTAAAACACTCGAGCTTGGCGTGTCATCCACGTTTGGTGTGAATGCACCAAATCCTATGCAATGTAGTTAATGAACAAGGAGTAGATTAGGTGACCTATCAGCCTTCACATGCATGTAGTTTCATGACAGAAATTGTATTAATTTGCTCCGTCACTGTAGTTCCAGTCAGAAGGCAGGTCGCTGCATTTTAAACAAGTTGTAACCTGGCAAGAGCTGATTGACTAATCTCTGTTTGTCTGTCTGTCAAACTAGCTTGACTAAGATGACTTTACTCTGCCATCAGGCACTTGGTTGAAGCGTCATCATGCTTTCCTCTCGGTGGTTTTCATTTGGGCTTATGCTGCATTCTGGGCCACCATGCCAGTGGTGGGCTGGGGTAACTACGCACCTGAGCCGTTTGGCACCTCTTGCACACTGGACTGGTGGTTGACACAGGCCTCAGTGTCTGGCCAGAGCTTTGTGATGTGCATGCTGTTCTTCTGCCTCATCTTCCCCACCGTCATCATCGTCTTCTCCTACGTCATGATCATCTTCAAGGTGAAATCCTCAGCCAAAGAAGTCTCTCACTTCGACACACGAAATAAGAACAACCACAGTCTAGAGATGAAGCTGACTAAGGTTTGAATGTTTTATTAATCAGAAATGCTGTGTGGAAATATCAGCATCATATTTGATGTAGTTCTACTTTTGTTCTCCAGGTGGCGATGTTGATCTGTGCAGGGTTTTTGATAGCCTGGATCCCGTATGCTGTGGTGTCAGTGGTGTCTGCTTTTGGAGAGCCTGATTCAGTGCCTATTCCTGTCTCTGTTGTGCCAACTTTGCTGGCCAAATCTTCTGCCATGTACAATCCGATCATATATCAGGTCATTGACTGTAAAAAGAAGTGTGTAAAATCATGCTGTTTTCAAGCTTGGAGAAAAAAGAAACCATCCAAGACCTCAAGGTATGTACAGTGCACCTTTTTTATTACTACTATGTGTGTGCGTGCGTGTGTGTGTGTGTGTGTGTGTGTGTGTGTGTGTGTGTGTGTGTGTGTGTGTGTGTGTGTGTGTGTAATATTTTACTAATATTCTGCAAGATGCTCGTATTTAACTTAAAGTGTGATTTAAAGGCGTAACTAGGTTATTTATGTTATGAAAGAAGACTTCTCAAGAAGAAAAATTATATATAATAAATATTATGAAAATGTCAGTACAGAAACTGGCAAACTATGTGAAAAATATTACAAAATGTACAGGATGGAAAATAACAGGGAGAGAGAGAGAGACAAATACATTTACTTAACTTTTTGCAAAAGTCAGATTATACAATAGACATATAGTACTAGATGCATTTTCTTAGTTTTAGGTTACTTACAGTAAGACATGTATTTAAGACACGTACTTAAGACGTAGACATGTTCATACATTGATCCTTTGTGCTAAATCTTGTGTCATTTTATGAAATATGCAAATATGTGTTTCATTGGGGGTGGATTTTTAAACTTTTCGGCTGTGCTGCATTGTTTCCGTCTTGTTTCATGTGTTAAGACACTGTTTTAAAGACATTTTGTACAGTCAAGGTTTTGCCATTCCATTTGCTGCTGGCAGTAAATGTGTACAGTAACTATAGTTCCCCTTCGGTTGGGGAACTTCAGTGCCATGAATGGGAGGATTCGTATCAGAAGCCGCTTATCTGGAGAGTATTGAACGGGCCAATGAATGAAATTAATTGGCAGCGTAAGCTTGCGCAGGTGTGCGACATCTGCAATCATCTCAGCATATAAGCACACCTGAAGCCAGCAGACGCCATCCTTTTCGCTTCAGATCCTTTCTGAGTGAGTCGATGAGGGTTCCTCTTGCTGATCAGCACTTCAGAGCGAACGAGTGTGTCTCCCGGTCCAGAGTGGGTCTTCGCGGTGGCAGACGGTCGAGCTGGGTTACTCCCTTGCCTGCGGTTCTTTGGGTCCGGTCCTCCAGAGCGGTGCGTATAGTTGCAACTTTCCTAAAAGAGCAACACAGTCGTGCAGCACGTCCTTTTCAGGATGGCGCTCCGACTGTGCGTTTCTGGATGCGGGGGTTTCCTGTCTCCGGATGATGGACACGATCACTGCATTGCATGTTTGGGGGTCCAGCATGTTAATGCGGTGCTCGCGGGCGGTTCATGTCGTCATTGCGATGCCATGACCGTTGCACAGCTAAGATCGCGGCTAACTTTCGCAAGAGAGCGAGCCACCCCAGTTGCCTCCTGTTCTAAAAAAGCAGCGGGCGCTCGGGCAGATCTGAGGGTTTCAGCGGGAGCTAATCCGCCGCCCACGGGCTCGCGGACCTCTCGCTCCTCACGGCGCTCCATCCAAGCTTCGGGTGGTGAGAGTGATCCGTCTAACCAGATGGTAGCTCTCACACTCGCTGACACCGGAGATCAGATGTCCTCCGCGGCATCGGAGGGTGGGCTTTCACTGTCCGACGAAGATCCGGACCCGCTCGCCCCCTCCGGGCAGGTGAGCGCTGTCAAATCGGATCCTGAAGCGGACATGTTAGCCGTGCTTTCCCGGGCTGCTTCGGCCGTGGGGTTGGAGATGGTTTATCCCCCAGCTCCGCGGCCGGACCGACTAGATGGGTGCTACGTAGAGGACCAGAAGGCGAAGCCTTCGAAGCCTCTCGTCCCCTTCTTCCCGGAAGTGCACAGTAGGCTCACGCAGTCCTGGAGGGCACCTTTCTCTGCCCGTGCTGCGAGTGCCTCCGCCCTCACCGCCCTTGACGGCGGAGCTGCCAGGGGGTATGAGGCGATCCCGTCAGTGGAGCGCGCTATCGCGGTCAATCTTTGTCCGCGCGGCGCCTCTACGTGGCGGGGTTTGCCCCGCCTCCCGTCCAAAGCCTGTAGGTTGTCTGCCTCCCTCGGAGCCAGAGCTTATAAGGCTGCGGGCCAGGCTGCTTCTGCTTTGCACGCGATGGCCACCTACCAGCGCTACCAAGCGCAGGCGCTGGCCGAGCTGCACGAGGGCGGGTCCAACCCAAGCTTATTACATGAGCTGCGCACCGCGACCGACTATGCTCTTCGGACTACTAAGTCCGCCGCGTGTGCGCTGGGGAGGACGATGTCCACACTTGTGGTTCAGGAACGCCACCTCTGGCTAAACCTGGCCGATATGCGCGACGTTGACAAAGTTCGCTTTCTTGACTCGCCCATATCCCAGGCTGGCCTGTTCGGCGACACCGTCGGTGAATTCACCCAGGAATTCAAGGCGGTGAAAGAGCAGTCGGATGCGATGGGCAATGTCATCTATCGGCGTGGCCGTAAGCCCGCTCCGCCCGCCGAGCCATCCACCTCCGCTGTTCCTCGCCGAGGGCGCCCGCCAACGAGTGCTGCCCCGCCCCCGCCTGCGCCTCCGGCCAAGCGGGCGCAGCGTTCACCTCGAAAGCAGGCAGCCCCTCCTGCCCAGGGCGCCGTTAAGTCCGGTAAACGGACCGCGAAGCGTCCCTGAGACAGGCCATCCGGAGAAGAGGAAACTTGCTCTTTCCCCGCTGGAGGGCGGGGCCCCGATAACAACGGTACTTTTCAGTGCCACCAAAACATCAGTAAAAGAGCACTTTTTCCCTTCCCCGGATGTGACTGCACGAGTTCTGCCAGTCCGGGACGCGCTGCCTTCCGGCTCGCAGACTCTACGTGCTTCGCCAGTGGCTCACGAGCGCTGGGGGGTCGGTCTCCCTTCCCTCAGCCCTCCAGCCCCCTCTCCGGAGTCAGGGTGCGGAGCCAGAGCGAATCGCTCTCCTCCAGCTTTTCCGCGGGACCCTCGTGCTTCCCGGATCAGCACACCCACTCCGCGCTGCCCCACCGCTGGTACGTCAGCGATTGTAGCGATGACTCCATTAGCGAGGGCTCTGCCTGCCTGGTTAGCGCGGGCCAGCCCCTCGCGGTGGCTCATACGCACAATCAGACTCGGTTACGCGATTCAGTTCGCGAAACGGCCCCCCAAGTTTACGGGCGTGTATTTCTCCAGGGTCAACCCCCTGTCCGCCCCTGTCTTGCGAGAGGAGATTGCTGCCCTCCTGGCGAAGGGTGCAATCGAGCCGGTTCCTCCAGCCGAGATGGAGAGTGGGTTTTACAGCCCATACTTCATCGTACCCAAAAAGAGCGGTGGGTCACGGCCAATCCTAGATCTGCGCGTTTTGAACCGCTGTCTGCACAAGCTGCCGTTCAGAATGCTCACGCAGAGGCGCATTCTCCAATGCGTTCGTCCTTATGCGCAGCCATAGACCTGAAGGACGCGTATTTCCATGTCTCCATTCTTCCACGCCACCGCCAATTTCTGCGGTTTGCGTTCGAGGGTCGAGCGTGGCAGTACAAGGTCCTCCCCTTCGGGCTCTCTCTGTCTCCGCGGGTCTTCACCAAACTCGCGGAGGGTGCCCTAGCGCCCCTTCGGCTCGCGGGCATTCGCATACTCAGTTATCTCGACGACTGGCTGATTTTAGCCCACTCGCGGGAGCAATTGATTGTGCACAGGGACGAGGTGCTTCGGCATCTCCGCCTACTGGGGCTTCAGGTCAACCGAGAAAAGAGCAAACTCGCCCCCGTGCAGAGGATTTCTTTTCTTGGGATGGAGCTGGACTCGATCACCATGGTAGCGCACCTCTCCGAGGAACGCGCTCGCCTGTTGCTGAACTGTCTGAGGGAGCTCGACAGCAAACTAGTGGTCCCACTGAAGTTCTTTCAGAGGCTCCTGGGGCATATGGCATCCGCAGCCGCCGTCACGCCGCTCGGGTTGCTCCATATGAGACCACTTCAGCACTGGCTTCACGATCGGGTCCCCAGACGCGCATGGCACGCGGGCACACACCGGGTCTCGGTTACTGCGCTGTGTCGCCGCGCCCTCAGCCCTTGGAACAACCCTTCGTTCCTACAGGCCGGTGTGCCTCTAGGACAGGCGTCCAGCCATGTTGTTGTTTCAACAGACGCTTCCAACACGGGTTGGGGGGCCGTGTGTCGCGGGCATGCGGCTGCGGGCCTCTGGAAGGGTGCCCAGCTGCATTGGCATATCAATCGCCTAGAGCTGTTGGCAGTGTTCCTCGCTCTCCACCGCTTTTTACCGGTGCTGGAGCGGCAACACGTGCTGGTCAGGACGGACAGTACGGCGGCGGCGGCGTATATCAACCGCATGGGGGGTATGCGCTCTCGCCGCATGTCTCAGCTCGCCCGCCGTCTGCTCCTCTGGAGTCACCCGCGGCTGAAATCGCTGCGCGCCATTCACGTCCCAGGCACGCTCAATCGTGCAGCCGATGCGCTCTCACGACAGCTGTTACGCCCTGGAGAATGGAGACTCCACCCCGAGTCTGTTCAGCTGATATGGGCGCGATTCGGGGAGGCCCAGATCGATCTGTTTGCTTCCCCCGAGAACGCTCACTGCCAGTTGTTTTTTTCCCTGACCGAGGGCTCTCTCGGCACGGATGCACTGGCCCACAGCTGGCCTCGGGGCATGCGCAAGTATGCGTTTCCCCCAGTGAGCCTCCTCGCGCAGTTTCTGTGCAAGGTCAGGGAGGACGAGGAACAGGTTCTGCTAGTTGCGCCCCTTTGGCCCAACCGGACCTGGATATCAGAGCTCTCACTCCTCGCGACGGCCCTCCCCTGGCGGATCCCTTTGAGAGAGGACCTACTCTCTCAGGGACAGGGCACCATCTGGCACCCTCGCCCCGATCTTTGGAACCTCCACGTGTGGTCCCTAGACGCGAGGAAGACTTAGGTAACCTACCGACTGCGGTGGTTAATACCATCACTCAGGCTAGAGCCCCCTCCACGAGGCGCGCCTACGCCCTGAAGTGGAGTCTATTCACTGAATGGTGCGTCTCTCGCAGAGAAGACCCCTGAAATTGCCAGATTAGTGTTGTGCTCTCTTTCCTTCAAGAGAAGTTGGACAGCAGGCTGTCGCCCTCCACTCTCAAGGTTTACGTGGCCGCCATCTCCGCTTATCATAGCGCGGTAGCTGGCGGCACCGTGGGAAAGCATAACCTGGTCATCCAGTTCCTTAGGGGTGTTAGGCGAATTAATCCATCTCGCCCCCCTCTCATGCCCTCTTGGGATCTCGCCCTCGTTCTCACGAGTCTGCGATCCGATCCCTTTGAGCCACTCGAATCAGTATCTCTAAGTTTTCTGTCCCTGAAGACAGCTCTGCTGGTTGCGTTGGCCTCCATCAAGAGGGTCGGGGACCTGGAGGCATTTTCGGTCAGTGACTCGTGCCTGGAATTCGGGCCGGATTACTCTCACGTTATCCTGAGACCCCGCCCCGGTTATGTGCCCAAGGTTCCTACCACCCCCTTTAGAGATCAGGTAGTGAACCTGCAAGCGCTGCCCCCGGAGGAGGCAGACCCAGCCCTTTCTTTACTTTGTCCAGTTCGCGCTCTGCGCATTTATGTGGACCGTACTCAGAATTTTAGATCATCTGAGCAGCTCTTTGTCTGTTATGGCGGTCGGCAGCAGGGAAGTGCCGTATCGAAACAAAGATTATCCCACTGGATTGTGGATGCCATTTCACTCGCTTATTCAAGTCGAGGTCAGCCGTGTCCCCCGGGAGTACGTGCACACTCCACTCGGAGCGTTGCATCCTCTTGGGCGCGTGCACGCGGCGCCTCTCTAACAGACATCTGTAGAGCTGCGGGCTGGGCGACACCCAACACATTTGCAAGGTTTTACAATCTGCGAGTGGAGCCGGTTTCCTCAAGGGTATTAGGTAACCCTTTGGTGATTGAGGAGACAACTCGGTAGGGTGTTGAAACACGCTTGCTGCGCCATTCTCCCTAACACGGAGGTACGTGCGCCTTTTTTTATCTGTCAGTAAAGTTCCCCGTCAGGTGAGCCCTGCAGATTCCTCCGTGGCCCCCAGCACTGACTCAGCGGAGGAGTCACTTGCTGGCCCACTACGTTGTAGGTCTGCCCGCTGGTCAGCCCGCGTTTTGGGTATAGGTGCCTGCTATGCGTGATCCCCACTAGGCGATCCCATATGCTTATTCCGCCACAGTTAAGTCCCCCCCCTGGGCGGACCCGTGTCTTCCCTCTCCGCTAACCACTCTTTGCTATGCGTACTCCCCCTTTTTAGGGCTAGTCCATAGGTAAATTCTGCCATCTATCCCCCCCTTGGGTAACGGATGGCCTCCGCAGCGTCCTCCCTATCGGGATTGCACGCTTCCCAACGTACTGTCGTATTTCCTAGAATTATCTAGATGCTCACGACTTCCCAAAAAATATATCTAAATCCGTAAAACTTCTGTTGAAGTAGGATAAATTAGGGCCAGGGACACGTTGGAGGACCGCGCCCCCCATGATGTGGGTGCGTCACGCTTGCTTGACTATCTCCTCATCGGGGGTGTTGGTAAGGTGCAGTCATTATGGCGCTTTCCATATTCTCCCATTCATGGCACTGAAGTTCCCCAACCGAAGGGGAACGTTCGAGGTTACAGAAGTAACCCTTCGTTCCCCGAGGAGGGGAACGGAAGTGCCATATTCCGTCGCCATAATGACTGTCCCTTAGCTGTTTGAAAGTCTCTTCAGCTTAAAAGGATGGCGTCTGCTGGCTTCAGGTGTGCTTATATGCTGAGATGATTGCAGATGTCGCACACCTGCGCAAGCTTACGCTGCCAATTAATTTCATTCATTGGCCCGTTCAATACTCTCCAGATAAGCGGCTTCTGATACGAATCCTCCCATTCATGGCACTTCCGTTCCCCTCCTCGGGGAACGAAGGGTTACTTCTGTAACCTCGAACGTTTTGCATAGTTTTTCCATCACAGTTCAAAAGTTAGGATGTAATTTAAAAGGGCACTTATGATAAAAATTAACTTTTGTAAGCTGTTTGGACAGAAGTGTGTTGGTATAGTTTGTCCACAGTCATATTGGGGTATAATATTTGATATTAAGACAATAAGTTTTTTTTATTTCCTGACCTTAAAATAGGATCCAAATCCATCCCATTTTGAGGTCCACCGCAATGTGATGTAGGAGTGGGCTTTACCCACCCACCGAATCGATTGACAGCCGCGGATTAACATGTCTTCGTGGTAACGTACAGTAGCGGTTCTAGTTTAAATGGCACCCTGGGCGAACCACCCCATACAAGCCCCAACACCCCACTCAAACAATTTATTTACATTTATTTTAAATATAACTATTTATAATATTATTATACAATTATTATTCTAAATAAATAAAACAATGTAACAACTGGATTCATATGCTAAGATTACTTAAGAAATCTTTTGCATGAATATTTATTATTACAATACAAAAAAAATATTGTTTTATAAAATTATCTGTTGTTGAAGACCTGACTCATGGCCGAGAATTAAGGTTATGAAGTCTTACCTCCCTGACCCTTTATCTCTCCTTCTGCTTTATAGCCATGCTTAGTGAAAGTAAAGTCATCATATTACATACAATTTAGTTTTTTTGACTTGTACAACTCACTGCGTGCCGAAAGTTCTGCATAAAAGGCTGTTACTCCGGTTTCACTGCGCATGAGCGGCGCGTATTTTATCGCGTGCATGCAAACAACTGGGATTAACACAGGAGCGCATGATGCGCGTTGGAATGGGGAGCAAGCGCCAGTTTGCTTTCACCAGCGTTGTTTAGGTTGCACATAGAGAATAACAAACGTGTACAAAAGATGCCAAATGTGAATGACCCCTAACGTCTTCATTCTGGGATTACCACTCTAAATTAATACACTTGCATAAAGTAAATGGTATCTCAGTGCCCCCAGCAAGATGCCACCCTGGGCGATTGCCCATATTGGCCATGCCTATATACTGTATATGCAGATATGCGTTCTTTAAACCCTAAGGGATAACTCCCCAACACATACATCAAATACTTATTGGAAAAGTTCTAATTGTAGTATTTCTCCCAAACTTTACGTTGGATCTGCTTCCTTCATGTCTGTCACTGTGCTGTTTAACTCACAGAGATAGAGACACTCTCACAGGCACGTGGGAACGGTGGGTAGAACTAGCATTTAAATGCACAGTCAACAAAAAAAGCTACATTGCAAAACGAGCAGAAAATTCTAATGTTTTGAAAGCTATAATAAATAATCGTTTTGACGTTTTGAGTTGAAACTTTACAGACACATTCTAGACACACAAAAGACTTGTCTTAAATCATGATAAAGGGGTAAAATAGGTGCCCTTTAACTTAAGGAACATAATGCTAATATGAATATATAGTTTTTAGTTTTACAGATTTGAGATTCATATGGTTTTCCACAGTTATAAATCTGAAAGTAAAAACAAAACACGATGCTGTCAGTATGCTGCAGGACTGTGATGCATTTACATGTTTATTATCATTCTGCCTCAGAATTCATATAGTCAACTTTTTTAAACCTTTATTGGCAAGACTTGATTGGAGACTTACTGTACAAACAAACAACAACAACAAAACATGATTGACAGCAGAGTACTGAATGCAGATGTCTTGTTTTTCCTAGGTTCTACACCATCTCTGGCTCCATCAAACAGAGACCAGCCGATGAAGCTTCTATTGAGATATGACAGGAACTCACAATGGGCCTGTGATTGGACACTGGGCAATTTGCAGCTGTGCAAATTAGACAGACAATTCATACCCGCTAGCTGTGCTTTTGTATCCTACTGCCATCATCTTATCAGCAGTGTGTATAAAAGAATTATGTGGTAAATATGATGTATTTTTATATTTTTATGGGTACACTGTCTATTAATCTAGCGTTCACGGTACCACAACGTTGAAATCAATCGAGTATCTGCTTGAAATGACATAATTTTTCAGCAAATACTGGTCTGTGCTTAGTCATGTACATGTTTCTCATGTATGGTGAGTGAAAATATCTTGACATAACAATAGGAACAGCATAGACAACAATATAGAGTTATACTGTATGTACAGAACAGGGTTGCATCCATTTCTTTTTTCCCTACAAACTAAATAGGCACTTAAAGCAACTATTGCATTCCTTTTACATAATGACAGAGGTAGCATGCTAGTTTTGGGCCATGTGCAATGAACGTACAGCATACATACATTGGAAATTTGAACATTGTCTCCAAAAACATTACCTGTGGTCTTGCGAATGTTTCAGTTCTCATAATCTTTTATTCATTTAATTCATCTGACACTTGATGACATTTATCTATTATACTTTTTTGCATGTTGTTAGCCTGCAACAAAGACAGTTTTCTCTTAGAGGATAAAGAAGAATGTCTACGGTCGGTAAAGATAAGTTGATTACAAATTGTGCTGGTGGCTTTAAAAGTTTTCCAAGCTTTTGGTTTATTTATTAAAAACCATTTAAAAATTTAGATTAGATTGTCAGAAAAGTAGCTAAAAGTGACCGTACACTGTTAAATGCTGGCGTTTTTAATCAGATATAAGCTTGTAAATACTTTAAATATAATGCTAAGACAATGAAAGCTATAGTATTTAATATGTTGAATAGATTGGACTTCAGGTGTGTTCACACAGCAATGTGCTATATAAAGGAAACAGTATGCTATATGAAGTTTTGCATACAGTCGATAATGTCAAATGCCAGGACATTATCACAGAAAAGCGCACATTAAGTTCTGTGATCTGCCATAGTTGTCTAGTACTTGCACATGCATATAGATTGAACTTTAAAGGGTTAGTTTACCCAATAATATAAAATTATCCCATGATTGAAAGCTGATTTGCACTTCTGCGTCTAGCGCGTGTGTGTATGCTCTGGTACAACCTTCATGCAGTGGCATAGCCCTCGCCATGGCTGACGTGCATCTTTCAGAAAATGTTACTACATGTCGCAATGACATGTAGCGGAAGCTCTGTGATTGGTCGGCTTGGTAGCAGTAACGAGTGTGGGTGGTGCTGAGAGCCAAGAGCCCAATGGAGCGATTGTTTACTAGTGTCGAATCCTGTGAAAGAGCTCCAGATGGAAACTAACTGTTGGTTTGTGTTTGCCTTATGATTAAAATTGTTGCACGTCTGCTGGTTCTCACCGCTGAATGAGTGCGATTTAGCTTCTTGTAGCATTCAGAAAAATACAAAACAACTGCAATGAAACTCGATATAGAGGAACACAAAAACCTACAGCCTGCTAGTTTTTGTATGCATGTATGCTCAGGCGAGGTCACATAGCCCTCGCCGTAGCTGACGTGCTCCTCTTAAAAAAATTAACTGCATGTTCCAACAACGCATAGCGCAAGCTTTGTGATTGGTTGGATTAGTAGCTGTGACCAGTGTGGGCAGAACTAAGAGCTGCGCGATCCCGTTGGAGAGTGTTTACAAGTGTTGAGTCCCGTTAAGGAGCTCTAGATGGAATATGTTGTTCTGTGCTTATCTTAAGATTAAAGTTGTTGCACATCTGCCAGTTTCCACCTCTGAATGAGCGAGTTTTAGCTACTTGTACATTAAGGTAGCGTTCAGAAAAAACACCTGTGAAGAAACTCGACACAGGGGAGCATAAAAACCTACGGCTAGCTAGCGTTTCGGAAGTGTTATTGCAGAGCAACACAAACAGCACGCTGAAGTATAAATGCACAACTATGTGCAAGGCAGGGGCCATTGGTCGCACTGATCACCCGATACAGTAGTATAAACCAGCCTTTAATCACCCACAAGGCAACCTAGGTGCGTCAGACTTTTGTCTTTAAGTTGAATCTGCTCTGTTATTTTAAAAACAGTCTTGAGATTTTCTAGCTCTACAATGACAATAGACGGCAGTCCAAAAGTAATCTCTTTTCACTGCTTTTTATGTTTATTTCAACTGTGCATGAATTTCACACGCAAGTGATAGAAAAAAAAATACAATGCAGTCCATCTGGTGGCACTAATGCAAAAGTACTTCAAAAGAAGAAGTCACTGGAAGTTACACAAAACAGTTCTAAAAAAGTTATAGATATGTTTCTTTCAAAAATACATGGATTCAAGTATATAAACCTATATACACCGCCTGGAGGAACTTCATTTATTATGAATGAACTGGACTTTGGACTGCTGATTAAAAATCAGCCAACTGTTTGCCATATTAGTATATCATTCATTCATTTACTTTTCGGCTTAGTTCCTTTATTAATAGTATATCATTTGATATAATAAAACAATTTTAAATAATATAATTGTTATAATAACTCAGATTGGATTTTATTGTCATATATTGTCAGAGACACCTAGGATACCTTGAGGGTGAGTAAATCATGGGATAATTTTCATTTTTTTTGGGTGAACTAACCTTTTAAATACATGAGCTTGACGTCCTTGTTTTCAGAGAGAAAAAAAAAAATTTAAAAGCTGCACTTTGAAACTAGTTTTAGAAAAACGTAAATAAAAATCTTTTAAATGTTATATGATCTGATTTTTGGGTAACACTTTTCAATAAGTACATGAATAATGATGTGTTAATATGTAAACTAAACATTACTTTAATGTGGACTACTGATGAGTTAATGCAAGTGCTATTCATGAACTAACTTTACAACACAAGAGTCACAAGAGTTATATATATGAATAACAGCTACCTTAATACTTGTTAGTACTTGCTTGTTTGTTGGCTTATGTATTAATTACCTTAGTTTTAATTACATTACAATAATTTCCTTATGTATTAACTTCCTTAGTTTTAATTACATTACATTAATAACCTTATGTATTAATAACATCTTTATGGTTAATTTAACCATCGTAAACCCGTGACATGTTAATGTATAACTATATCATGACTTTACTTGGAAGAGCACATCACCATTACCCCATTCTTAACTACTCATGAACTTCCTATGAATGTCCTTCTAGTGCGTTTAAGGATGAGTTAATGGTGATGTGCCCCTTCAAGTAAAGTCATGACATAGTTATACATTAGCAGCTCATGAGTTTATAGTGGTTACATTTAGCTTAAACATAAATGTTAATTAATACATTAATTGACGACACAAACTAACAAGTAATTAAGGTAGCCATTATTCACATATTACTCATTTTGTAGTTAAAGTAAGTTCATGATTAGCGTGCACCTAAATTCATCATTAATTTATAATAAAGTAATGTTTAGTTTACATATAAGTACACCATTATTCATGTAACGTTATTGTGAAGTGTTACCTTTTTTTTTACTGAGGTTTAGACAAATATAGGCACATTATCACAAAATTATAGGCCTGTATATGTATATATATATATATATATATATATATATATATATATATATATATATATATATATATATATATATATATATATATATATATATTTTTTTTTTGTCTAAATACACTGGGTAGATTGTCCATATTTTATCCAAATTTGAGTGTTGGATTGCGAAACTTCATAAATTTCTATGTTGCTTCAACAACAGTCAACATCCTTCACCAAACTAGAATAACATAAGTGCTAAATCTTTTAGCAAAATACTCTGCTTTTCCTCCAAAAATTTATGAAGTGAAGCTAAATTAGTATAAACACATACACAGTTTTCAATGAAAGTACTGTATTTTTACAGAACAGTATGCACAACAGATGTATGTTTACAAAGGTCTATAGCTTTAGCGTGAATGGACGGCTTTGCAGCGTGCTTGATCCCATCACGGATGCTTGATTAAAGCTGAACTTGCAAATGCACGGTTTGATCTCCTTGGGTTTAGGGTTGAATGACCAATGATTGGCCATTCTGACCTCTTGAGCCTCTGACAACTGTATTATCCGAGGTACTTAAAATCTCTGCAGTCTGTTAGCAGCTGATCCTCATGGTGTTGGATTTCCCTCAGCAGTTTATCCCATTTTGCTGTAATGCCCTCGTCTTTTCTCAGATGCTTTGATGTGGTTGTGACAGAGAGGTGGCGTCCCCGTTTGCAGGAAGTGGAGAAGCTCTGGACGCCTCACTGCCTGCCTTCTGTTGTCCTTGTCATAATGCAGTTTACAGCATGCAGGAGCCAGAATAACAACCTTGTCTCTCACAACAGACCATACGCTAAAACCCTTCCTTTTCACCTCTCGTGCTCTCGCTTTTTTTTTCCGACACGTGAAACTTGAACACTTAGGTAGCTTTTTAATCGGCTTGATCAACTGTATATTATTGCATTGTAATGTTTTGAAGCATGTCAAATGTGAAAATTAATGAAACCAAAGGTAAATCAGTCATGTCTTTGTATTATTTATGCAGAAGGGGTACACAGCTCTTCAATATCCATACAGAAATCTGATAGATGGAAAATATTCAAATGACACGTGACACACAAGTTACACATGAATTTTTTATGTACAAATATGTTTAAATATATATAATTACACATGATTTCTATTTTTGGCCATGTATGAACTCAAATATAACATCATAGCTAATATATCTGAACATATATCTACATAATTATTAATATAGTGGTTGAAACAAATATATCAAACTGACATTATGCAATATTTTGAAATATATGTTTTATAAATTACACATTTTAGACGTAAAATCCAAATATGAACTTGTATTTCAAACCTCACAAAAGTCTTGTAGCCTATGCAAGTTTTAGGAACAACAAATAATGACTTAAATTTTAGTTGATCATTTGGTATGAGAAGTGGCTTATATGAAAGGCAAAGCCCTCGAGATTTTACTCAAATAAAATTATTTGATTAGGATAGTAAGGTCTGACTTTGCTTAGACAAAAGTCTTGTCACTTAACAGAAATGATGTACAGCATAGACTATAAAAATCATGCTTTATTAGAAAAGGAATTAATATTGTGTATGACTCCCATGAGCTTGGAGGACTGCATCCATACATCTCTGCAATAACTCAAATAACTTGTTAATAAGTCATCAGGAATGGCAAAGAAAGCGTCTTGCGGGACTCCTAGAGTTCATCAAGATTTTTCAGATTAATCTTCAATGCCTCCTCCATCTTACCCTCAGCATTCTCAATAGTGTTCATTTCTGGGGACTGGGCTGGCCAATCGTAGAGCACCTTGACCTTGCTTTCAGGCTGACTTAGGCTGAAATATGAGGAGCGATATTCTGCTGAAGATTTTGCCCTCTTCTGTGGTTTGTAATGTAATGGGCAGCACAAATGTCTTGATCCCTCGGGCTGTTGATGTTGCTATCCACTCTGCAGATCTCTCGCACTCCCCCATTCTGAATGTTACCCCAAACTATGATTTTTCCTTTACCAAACTTGACTGATTTCTGAGAGAGTCTTGGGTCCATGCGAGTTCCAATAGGTCTTATGCAGTATTTGTAAGAATTGGGATGCAGTTCAACAGAAGATTCATCTGAAAAAATCTACCTTCTGTCACTTTTCCAAATTATCAACTAAGTCAAGTTATTATTTGTTGCTCTTACAACTTGGATTGACGACAGGACTTTTGTCAGGTAGTGTATATACAGTATATTGCATACATTGCCATATGTGTGTGTGTGTGTGTGTGTGTGTGTGTGTGTGTGTGTATGTATGTATGTATATATATATATATATATATATATATATATATATATATATATATATATATATATATATATATATATATATATATATATATCAGATTTCTGTGGCAATTTGATCTGACAGGCTTGTTGATGAATAAGACAGATGTAACCTAACAAAAAAGCTTTTAAAGAAGCTAGATTTCCTGAAATCGGCGTTAAATGAATATACTATTTTACTATGAATAACATTTTTGCATCACTTGTTAAACCTAAGAAAATTATTTTCCCTAATGGTCCCAGAAAGCACTTAGAAGCAGCTAGAAAATGCCTGGCCATGTGAATTGATGTGAAATGGAGTGGGCTGGAGTGTTTTAAATCTAAATGATGATCTGAGAGTGCAAATAAAGCTGGCAGATTGAAGGATGCTTACCGAAGGTTTGCATTTTACAGAAATGTTGGACACAATATTTGTATATATTCTCTCAGCTATTTTTAAAGTATCGTTACTGCAGTAATGCCCATCATAACAGCCACTGTTGATCTAGTGGATTCAGCTTCAAAATGCCATTGCACTGGTCAGCTTATATTATACACTGATTCAGGCAGATGTCTTGATCTATATAAGTTTTTTTCAATATTCCATTCAAATTTATTTCTATAATCCAAATAATCATCATTATATCAGAATGTACCAATATAAGACATTTAGTATATTGCTTCAGTATATAGCCATATCTTATGTGTTAGTACGTTGATCCATTATTTACAATCGTCATGTACTTTTCAAACTCATTTTGAGTAGTTGTTACTGTAAAAGTCATTAGCAATATGGTAAACAGGGTTTTAACTATTGTTTTCTACAGGTCGGAATGTGTCTCTGTTACTGTGCTGTTTTCATAATTTACTGAAACTTGCAAAGGATATCTACTGAACAATACCAAATTAAATTAGCAACAAATTGTGCTCATGAAATGTTCTCACTGTGTTGACGCTTTAAGTTTACAACTGCCATAAAAAATAGCATCTAAACAGTTCATTATTTTGTGCTTTTACTGTTTGTTCTGTATATCTGTATCTCTGTAAAAGGAATTTAATGTAATATTTCATCTATATTAACAAATCAAAACAGTGAATAAAATATTTTGTCACATGCAAATAGTAAAAAAATGTTTTGATTAGTCTTTTTTAATTGTTATTTCTGGTGAAATACTGCATAGAAGTTGCTATGGCGGCTAGCTCTCTAGCTCTCTTGTTCAGTACCTGAATAGGAGACCACATGAGAAAGCTAGGTTGCTGCCGGAAGTGGTGTTAGTGAGATAAGTAGGGGGTGCTCAACCTGTGGGCCCTAATGCCATCGTACAGTATATTGATGGGGACTCATAACTGCTCAGTTTGATCTTTCATCCTGGCCAAATTTGCCCACTGGCCTCTGTCTATCATGGCCTCCTAACCATCTCCGTATCATAATTGGCCTTATCACTCCACTCCACCAATTAGCTGGTGTGTGGTGTGCAATTTGGTGCAATTTGGCTGCCGCCACAACATCTATGCGGATGCTACACACTGGTGGTGGATGACAAGATTCCTCCCAAAAATGTGTAACGCGCTGTGAGTGTCCAGAAAAGCCTATGTAAATGTAAAGGATGAAAAAAAATTGAGTTGGGCTGATTGACATGATTAAACAGATATAAAATGCCAAAGGGTAAAAGGAAATATTTCAGTTTAAGTTTGCATGGAATCAAAATAAACTCTTTATATGTGTATATGTATACAGTAGTGCTTGCTATAAAAGATTGATCTGTACACTTCATTATTTTTTAGAACAGAACATGGCTTGGAACCAATACCATGACCTTCCTTCCCCCTCAAAACAACTTTTCTTTACCTCTGGCAAACCCTTCCGTTTCCCCCGAGATTCTCCCGTATTTTACAATTGTGTCCCGTTATCATCTCGTACAGGTATTTTCCCATATCTCTCCCGCATTTTTTTTCTTTCTATGAAGGGTGGCTATAAACATTAAAGTGACGATCCTCCCTATACGCAACCCATACCGCCGAACCACCAGGGGACGCCCTTTGCTCTTAAATGTAAATCTTTTCTGTGCTTTCATTTTATTTAGGCATGACAACACTAAAATAATTTTATAAAATTTGCGGGATTCTCTTCTTTTCTATTACAGGTGTCGTTGCTCCTTCTGCAATCCTCAAAACAGTCAGTTCATGTAGCAGTGCGTCACTGTCAGACGTGCTCCATAGTGATAAATAGATGCTGAAATGGATTCTGTACACGCGATTTGAAGTGGAGCGAAAGTGAACGCTCTGGGTTTTAGGTGCATGTTTAAACAGACATATACTGTACACCTACTAATAACAATATCTAAACATGTCGATCTAGCTGGATTTTCTTTTAAACTAAACAAATTTTGTCGTAAATAAGCAAAAAATTAGGAAAACAATTAAATACTAGATGTGTGCATTTTTAAAGTGATTCCTCTGTTATTTAATGTGATCAAAAAAAAATCTAAATGAAAGATTTATTCGCTGCTCTTTAAATGAGAATGTTTACAGTGAAGTAAAGGTTAATGAGATTTGATAACTTGATTCTGTATAATAGCTAATCATTTTAATAAGCTGCACTTTAATTACAACTTTTTCAAACGTATGCTACTTTGCAAATAATAATAATTAATAATAAAACAATAATAAAAACATTACTGAGGTGGGTGGGGGGGGGTAATCCATTATTTTATAACTTCTGGTCACATGGAACACCTTTATTGTGGGGCTATTAGTGCTTGTCTTGTTTCTGCCCTGCTTTTATCAATTTCTGTCTTGCGTCCTCTATTTTGTAGCAATGCCCAAATATCCAATTGGTTTTCTATACTTATGTCAACTTTGGTCATTTTTTCTCATTTTAGTACTGTTTCATTTAGATGTACATCACAATTGCACTTGCACAACTTTAATACCATGCTGACTTTAAGTAATAGGCAGGTATTTTAGAAATGACTAAATAGAAATGAAAAACGACTCCACTTGGGACAAACCCATATGAAAAGTATGGAAATTATATATATAAAAAAAACAACAAAAACTTAAAAGGTTTGCATTTGAAGCCATGCAGAAAAGTCAAAAGGTCTCCAACTGAAGTCATAGGTCATTTGTTAAATGTTAACAATTATCAGTTAGCTGATGTGGATGGCTAGCATTCCATGTTAGTGATGACACATCTGCAGATAGCAATTGAATATAAAATATAGTAGATACAGTTTTAGGCATTGACTTCAGTAACTTAGAGCCCCTTCGTCATTTTCTTTTCTATTATTCTTCATTTTTCACTGACTGTGTAGTCCGCCCCTTGGTAGGACCCTGCTCTTGAAATAAACAGTATGATCTCAGTGGGGGCAGCGATATGATGTGCACGTCATAAACTCCACACACGCTGATTCCAGCGTGGTCAGAGAATAGACTGAGAACCGGGAGATTGAGCTCAACACAACAGACACGCTGAGCTGATGGGATCACAGCTGCTTTACCCACAATCACGACCTGATGAAACATAATTAGCATAAAACTCCTTTTACAGTTGCCATCATTTTCTGTTAGAACAATGGCGCGTTCCTAAATCACATTCACATCCATAACAGCTTTGTACAGTGCAGTACGATATTCGACAATGTAGTGCAGCTAGTTGCAGTATGCTAATGTTCTGTAGTAGCATTAGCTTTGATGTATAAATCATTGCTGCTTAGAAAAACTATTATAAGACTTCTTATAGAGACATCTTCTGTACCATGATTCATGCAAGCAAATGTGAAAAATTTAGTTTTTATTGCAAACATCTGTTTAAAAAAAGAGCTGCTCAGATTTTGCTCTTCTAGTGACATAGGAAGGGGATATTACATTATTTTAATCAGTAACACTTTATTTTGATGGTCCATTTGAGTATGAGTAGACTGTATGCTTAATATCTGTTGATACTGCTTCTTCAACAGACATTTAACTAACTATAAGAAACTCGCCCCAACCTAACAGTCTTATAATCTAATAAGAATTAGTAGATGCAATTTAACTTAAATTCAACAAACAGACCATCAAAATAAAGTGTGACCTATTAATCTGCCATTTCTGTAACTACCTGAGCAGGGCCGGAGTAGGACTCCTTTTTTAGCCCTGGAGTTTTAAGCCTTAGACCGGCCCACCTCAGTTCACGACTGACTGACTCAGTTTCTATAGACACAATTAAGTCTTTTTCAAGGAAACATCTGCTTTAGAATTTTAAATGTTTTTCATAAATATAAGAACATTAAAGGGTAGCTAAATCTCCAACACTATTCTTTAAAACAGAGGTCACCAAACTTGTTCCTGGAGGGCTGGTGTCCTGCAGATTTTAGCTCCAACCCTAATCAAACACACCTGAACTAGCTAATCAAGGTCTTACTAGGTATACTTGAAACATCCAGGCAGGTGTGTTGAGGTAAGATGGAGCTAAACCCCGCAGGGACACCGGCCCTTCAGGACCAGGATTGGTGACCCCTGCTTTAAAACATCACAATGTCTTTTCCTGCAATATCTGAATATATATTCAGTGCAAAATTCGACATTTTTATCGATATACAGTCCTCTATAACAGTGGTCACACAAAAAATTAAAATAAAACATGTACACCTACAAAAGTAATCAAAACAGTATTATATGTCTTAACACTGAAAATTAAAAAAAAAAAAAAAAAAAATTACTCAGGTAAGGTTTGAATTCTGGTCAGCAACGTGCTGACCACTGGATCACAGTGACGCTGTTATGCTGATGCGTTTGAAAAAAAAAGTATTGCACTGACTTCTATGGTACAGTATCTGCAAGACTCTTTTAAACACAATATACCATTCTGTTGATGGCTTAAACCTTTTCTCCTCTTTTTAGATTTCTGATCACGTTATGTCAGATTTATTAATGCAGAGAATCATCTGATTTTCATTGAGCAGGTGTAATATTCATTAATATTAATTATTCGAATTCTTATTTTCACTAAAGTGTCGTTGTTTGGGGTCGAAAAATAGTTACATCATCATCATTAACCTGAAAATACTTGTTTATGAGCACTTTTTAGCCATATCACACATTAAAGTGAATTTTAAATAAAATCATGGCGTACACAACCGTTTTCCTGCATCACAAACACCAATATCTTAACAATTTCTGAAAAATGAATCACTTTCTGGCCATCAGATATTAGGCATGGATATACAGTACTATTACATAAACCATTTGATGAGCCTCCCCATTCAGTTTGATAGAGCGCTTGGACCTGGAAGCCACTTCTCATGATGTCACACTTAACAAGAGGATAGGCCTCACCTTTTTGGAAGGACGCTATAGAATACTGTATAACTGCAGCTTAACTATACTGCACACCCTTTACAAAACTCCTTAACTTTTCTGATTTTGACTGTAATGTAATGCTGTCTATTTTGTGAAAGATAATTATTGTTAAGTAAAATTGAATTGTGATTTATTTGTATTTTTTTTTAAGTAAAAAAATGTACTAAATTGTGTTAGTAAAGTATTATTTATTTGGGTAAATATATATTTGGTATTATATATACGTAAAATCTATTTTACCCTGGACTGCTTCACCAACAGAGTCAATTCAACATCGTATCTGAAGGATAAGCAAGGTAATACCAAGACTAATTTCTTTTTTTGAATTTGCTTGTTAAAATACTGTGGTCATTGTATGGTTGCTAAAGTTACTATTGTCTCCAACAGAGACCAGACCTCTCTTGCTTGCCATCAGCGTAATTTATAGTCATGCATTTATTATGCACTGTATAGTCAGGTGGTATAGACTTTTTTTACATTACAGTATATCCGATTAGAGTAACATTTGAACCAATGTGTTTAATAAACTTTAATTTACTTTAATCAACTTTTCCTAACTCTTTAGTTGTAACCTTAATTCCTCTCCACAAATGTCAGACTCTGGTTTGAAAATCTTTACATCTGCTACTGGTCTCTTCACTTCTGTCATTTTGGTTGCATGGCATTTGCTTGCTTTGTGGATTTTTTTTTGTGTCAGAATTAGTTTAGTGTCATTTTCGCTTACAATTTTAACTTTTATATACTGCCAAATAAACACACAGAGCCAGTAAGGTTACCAATTTTTTTAGGTTGATTTCAGCATGTATTTAACACGACTAGCAACCCACCTCACGGAAATACAACAGGCAATATTTTAGGCAAAATGAGGGTGAAAAAGTAGATGATTCCTTGTGTTCCCTGAATTTAAGTGACATGCAAAATAAAGACATATATTGCATTGTGACGTAACTGTGTTTTTTGGAAGAGTCTAAAGAATTTTTATTGTTATTATTATTTATTATTATTATTATTTTTTTATTTTATTTTTTTTTGCTGAAAGGCATACTACAAATGATTCGATTAATAATTTTTTGAACAGTTTTAGGTTACGTGTCAGTGTTGCTAATGTTTTATATTGTCACACACAAATTTAGCAGTTGTCCCAGTTAGTTTGTTTTGTGATGGTCGGAGCCCCTACCAGATTATGCCTCTCCTCAATTACCAATACTGTATATGGGTATGGTTTAGATTAGGTGTGGGGTAGGGTTATGATTTGGAGGTATGGCTTGGATTAGGCAATCAGGTAGCAACTTCAAATTAGAGGAGGCTTAATCTGGCAGGGGCCTAATTTTAAATTTAACACAACATTAAAGGGGTGGTCCAGAATGTATCTTTAAGGCTTGGTTGTGTTTATAAGATGCAATGCAATATGTGCTCATGCTTCACTTGTAGAAAATCATGTTGCTCTTTCTATATCTTACTTTGAGTATATACAGCTACTCAGATAACATGATAATGACTGTCATATTTCTTAATTCCTCTGAAAGGCCCGCCTTCAAGAGGCTTTGATTGGTCAGCTCAGATAATATGCTGTGATTCACGGGTTCCACTTCTCGCCCCTTCAAGCATGTGCTTTTGCGCTGTGTAAACAGCCGTATCAGTTTGCCTGAATCAGACAGAAAATGAAAAGCACACAGCTGAACCTCACGCCTGCTCTCTAAAATAAAACCTGACAAGGGTCTTTCACATATATTTGGAATAAGCATGCATAAGTAATATGGAACGTTCACATATCTTTGTGAGTTTGTTATTTGAGATATAGAACGCACGAAAAAGCAGCCGCATATAGAGAGACACTGCAGCACTGGTGAAGACTGTGGGTGTTCACAGCAATTTGACAGATAAATATGAATTTGTAGTTAAATTGTTAACAGTGTCAAACTGAATTTACGATTGTTTACATCCTTGCTACAGCATACCTTCAAGGCTAGAAACTGTACATGTAATTGATCGTTTTTATCAAATGAAAATACTTACATGTTGTCTCACAATACACACAGCTTTGTCCAACGCAGGCTTATTTTGAAAACGTAGTCCCATGGATGTTTCTGGAGACTGCAAAATATGGGAGGTATGTATTTTTGCAGTTTTTGTATTCCTGAATCCACTAGAGGATGCTGTTCGCTTTTTCGCATCTCAGATGTCTCTCGCGAGTGCCGTTCATGCCCGCGCTGTTCTCGCCTAAACCCACCAGAGGCCACTGTCGATCGACTGAATGACTGAATATGATTGACTGGGCGACCAGCCAATCGTCTGACCCACCCTCCTCCTTCCCAAAACCCAACCAATTTTACTCATTGACCCGCCCACCCACTTATTTACCCTATACCCAACCGATGGTTTACAAAAGCCGTTTGAGGCTTTGCTAAGCTAACTATGTAAAAGCCAATGTCTTCCTTTGCATTGAACTTTGGACACAAAGTTACATTAAGAGATGTTCTTGATGTTCACACAGCCACATTACATATGAACTAAAGATTAAAAATATGATATCGTAGTGGACCACCCCTTTAATGCTATCCAGAGAAGGGGGCATGTTTTTTGATACACCAACTCCTACCTCATACCAATTATGACAAAACAATGGCCAAGCCCTTAGCATGTGAAGGATCCGTAGCTCATTTGCATTGCATTTAAAGAGGCACACACATAAAGGGTGCTAGACTAGTGTATGGTTATTTACAAATGTTCAAAAGATTGTTGTCAGTTTCTCTTATGAAATATTTACATTTACTTGATCAAAAATTCAGCAAAATAGTAATAATAAGAAATAGTACTATTAATTAAAACAACTGTATGTATTTTAATATATTTTATGGTGTATTTTAAAGCAGTGTTTCTCAACTGGTGGGTCTCGACCCAAAAGTGGGTCGTGGAAACATTTTCAGTGGGTCGTGGAGTGTGTGGTCAAAAACAACAAAAGTATTTTTTTTTTACTTATTTTGCTTATATCGGATTTTAATTTTGAAATCCAAGCGCGACAACCTTACCATTTGACATGTGAAATTTCATTTAATTATAGCAACAAATATGTCAAAGCACAAGTGCGACACCGAATATGTAAAGTGTGGATTTAAATATATTGACGACAAAAAAGACTTAAAACCTCAGTGTGTCATATGTAGTGAGTTGCATGAAACCTTCTAAATTAAAACGACATTTAGAAACCAAACATCCCAGTTGCAAGGACAAACCTGTGAACTATTTTCAAAGACAACTCCAAAAGCTGAGGGCATCACAAAAGAGCCCATCATCTTCATGCTCAAACAAGTACAGGCACTCTGCGCATCTCACTGTGCTCACCGTGAAGCAACAGCCAAGAAAGCCCACACAATAGCAAAAGAGCAAATAACTGGTGATTATTATACAACTGGTTATGATTATTTTAATAATTTTACTTTAATTTGCTGGTTTGTTCTTTTCAACTGGATCAGTGTTAACGTTTTTATTAACAGTTAAGTTTAGTGAATGGTAACTGAACTTTTCCTTACCCTAACCACTGTTTCCTTATACCCTTTACTATGTAATATTACTATAATTTGATACATTTTGTTTAATGACAGAGATAAAGTATTGTTTATTTGTAAGACTTGGTGATTTTCTTATTAGTCATCTGTCACTACAAATAAATCCAAATGAATTATTACTCCTAAAATTATATTATAGTTCCAAAACATTTGGGTCGCGGCTTGATGATCATGTAAAAATGTGCGTCCCATGGCCAAACCAGTTGAGAACCACTGTTTTTAAAGTATTCCTATGATGAAAGTTTTTAATGTCACATGACCATTCAGGAATAATTTTAGTTTTTCAAATCAGTCAGTATTTTAGAAATAAGCTTAAAAAAAAAGATGAGCAAAAAAGATGAGCAAGAATGCTAATAGAAAACTTGCTCAGTGCATAAACGTTTTGATAGGCTTAAACCTACATTATGGTTCATAATTGCAACTGATGAATATTCAAATGAACTGGGTGGCGCCACTTTCTATAATGATAAATTTTATTATAGCACACGTCTTAATAAGTAATGGAATCTATAAGGGCAAAACTGCTGCATTATTGATGACACTAATGAAATTAGCTTGAATAATGGTAAATACTCGTATTCTCATTCATCATTCTGTGTCACCATGAAGAAAAAAATGCTAATTTTGTGTTTAATCCATGCAGCCGGTAAACATTACACACAGACGGCTCACATGCCACAAAGTTTCATAGACAAAGGCTTTAATGAAAAAATCCATATTTTCATGTTTCCATATAAAAATGTACATTAGCATAATATTTATAGCTTCAACATAGCAGGCAGTAAAAAATATTTTACAATGAAAATATTCAGAGCATTCAAATGCATACCTCTTATAAATTCAGACTTAAAGACATTCCTGTTTAAATGATCGCTTTACTATGGTTTCTATTTTTGGCTGATCCGTTCGCCTCGTGTTACTCGCTACCTCCATTTGTGATGAAACTCAAACGAAACAGTGTTTTGGTGCACGTCACAAACTCAACGCCGTGTTAATGGAAGACATGTTCACTTAACGCTATGCTCGTTTCTACCGCCATGTGCTCTGTAACGCAAGAAAACAAAGGCATTGCATCAGAATGGAATCTAAAACGTCATGTTTTTAAGTCTGATATACTGTACTCACTTCACAGTGAACTCAAAAATGTCAAGACACACACAAGCAGTCTCCTCTATCAGTATGTGACAATCAATCAATCTCGCGGTCCATTCTTTGACATCTTAAAGGGATAGTTCACTCAAAAATGATTTTTTTTTCATTTACTCACCCTTCACTTGTTTAAAACTTGTTTGAGTTTCTTTCTTCTGTTGAACACAAAAGAAGAAACTTTGAAGAATGCTGGTTGACGGTAGGGGAGAGCAGAGAATAAAGTTTTTAGTTGCTGTCTAACAACTGTGGTCTATCCAACACTATCTCACAGCAATTCGCAACTTTTTAATTTAGTGGATAATTTGTACAATCTCATACAATTTAGCATGATTTTCTTATCCCCAATGATGGTTGGGTTTAAAAGTGGAGTTTGGTGCCACACCTCCCTTTTGAAATCGTACATTTTCTTACGACTGATTTTGACATTTCCATTACATTAACTGTAAACATATTTTGTCCTTCATCTTTGCAAAACAAATATACAATTATAATAATTGAATACAAAAATATTCAATGAGATTATCATTTAAAATGTCAGTTTCATTAAATATTTCGAAAGTAACCCAGCAATACAAAATATAAATATTTTTAATTTTTTTTTTATTATTATTAGCCGCATACATTATTTTTTTAAAATAAAATATTCAATGTAATTGGAAAGCCTGCAAACTAATACGTGGAAGTACAAAATAAGGTATTATAATAGCAGTAATAGTGTGTCATTTTCTATGCATAATATATAATACATGTTTCCATTTATGCCCAAATTACTTTTAACTAAAAAAACTGAGACAATGCAAACTTTAGGCATTTATGCACCTAATAATACCATGTGGATTGATCATTACTGCGACACATTAAAATAAAACTTGTAATTAGGAAAAAATATATATTTCCACTAAAGTGATTTACATTCTGCACTTAAAATCATTATCCCTCATATGGGCTGTTATAAGTTGGAAATCAAATGTTTTGCTTTTTCCTTATCCTCATTGACTTCCATAGTATTTTTTCCTACTCTGTAAAAAAAATCCATAATTGCATTTTTTTTTTTCCAGCAGACTAGGGTGCGGGAAAAAGAAACGTAATATAATTACAGTTAAATTACAGTAGTTTACCGTAAAACAACAGATGTTAAATTACAGAAATTTACGGTAAAATAATGAGCGTTAAGTTACAGAAATTCACAGTAAAATAACGGACGTTAAATTACAGAAATTCATTGTAAAATAACGGAATGTAAATGACAGTGAATTACTAAAAAATAATGGAAGTTAAATTACAGAAATTTACCATAAAATAACGAGCATTAAATTACAGAAATTCACAGTAAAATAATGGACGTTAAATTACAAACATTTTCTTAAATTACAGAAATTAAAATTCCTGTTTAATTTCTGTAATTTAAGGTCTGTTAATTTACAATATATTTTTTTAAGCACCCAGCTGCTGGCAGAAATGTAAAATTACAGATTTTTTACAGTGCAATATCAGTCAATGGGTACCATCAACCTGTAATAATAAAAAAAATCTTCTTTTTTGTCCAACAGAAGAAAGAAACTTATAAATGTTTCAAACCACTTGGAGAGTAAATGGTGAGGTAATTATTATTTTAGCATGAGCTATCCCTTTAAAAAAAATGGTACATTTGATCTGCATTCCAGCATGAAAGACCTGCGCTTTTTGTGTGTGTGTGTGTGTGTGTGTGTATGTGTGTGTGTGTGTGTGTGTGTGTGTGTATGTGCCTGTTTTCAGGGCTGTTCGCACTCTTTGAACAAAGCATAGAAGTAATCAAGTAAGTAAGAATACAGAATCACTGCAGATACAGGTTATGTAACCCATTTGCGGCAGTTCATTGAATTAAGCGCTGGAGCTGCTGAGAGCAAAGCAGTGAGAAATAAGAAAGGAAGGGAAATGGGGCTACATGAACACATTCACATTCACACAAGTAAACACAGACTAGGAATTACATAACAGGGGGTTTAGGCCACACAGCATGACATTGTCTAGCTTTAAGTCATTGTAAGCATCACAGTTTCATTACTGATGTGTGGCGTTTTTTTTTTTTCTTTAATTTTCTTTTAGCTTCATCACATCATTATCATCATCATATTATACCAATCATCTTCCTATTATACCAATGGCTTCACTTCCGTCCCAATGCAAGCGTGTCCATAAAGTAAACTTTGTATGAGCATCACAGTGTTATACACAAGCATAGGAACTAAACCTTCATGCTTTAGAACTAATGTTGATATAAAATAGACATAAACAGCATATTTGCATACATAGTGTCTTAACCATTGTGATCAAGCAGATGTTGTGGCATTTTGAAAATGTTCATCCTATACTGCCAGATTTTCGGATTTAGTGTCCCTAAGAAATGAAGTGCATGTAGACTACTTCACCTATAGACTGATTTTATGTGGCAAAAATTTTTTATGTGGTAAAAGCGAAATCGAGGCTGCAGTAGGAAGAAACCTGGAAGTATCGCCTGGAGTCACACAGGAACTTTGTGTATAGCTGGCTGTATATCTTTTTAGCAAAGAGAAAGTGACATAAATGTTTTATTTCAATGCCTTCCGAGTGACCAAAAGGTATGTTTTAAATGGATAGTAAAAATAAAAAGGGATATCAGACCTCATTTATAGCTAAGGAAAATGGCACTAGTTTGTTAACGTTTTCTTTCCCAAACACACGTTTTGTTGCCGTTTATCAAACTCAAGTTAACGAACTGATGCTTTCACTATAATAAACTTGTCAAGATACTGAATTTCAGTACTTAAATTAAAACACGTCAATTTCCTGCTAACATTTTACCAATGTTGTGCGCAGTCTTAAATTGCTGATTTGCCATAGTAATCACCAGTGCTCAACAGAAATGACTGTGATGGTAACTGGTTTACCGCACTTCCCCGATGTTTACCAAACGCAAAAACCCGGGCAAGCAATCGACTGATCTTCGCTGCTTTAAAATGCTCCAATGTCACTGTATTTGTGTTTGCACTCTGTGAAGATCAGTGATCTAAAGACCTTCACGGCCAATCACAATCATTTCTGTTGAGCACTGGTGAATACTAAGGTAAATCAGCAGTGTTTAAGAACGCGCTCAGCGGCAGTTAAATGTTAGCGGGAAATGGACATTTGAACAATTTCAGTATCGAAACAACACTATTACAGACAACACAAGAGATGACTGCATTGTTTTAACAAGAAAGCTCCCCCATGGTGTTTAATTGGTGCCATGAACTGAAGGAGGACACTTAAGCGTATTACTCGAGATTGTAATTTCGTTTGATGCCTAACATGCTTTTAATTAAGTTCAACTTAACTGAATGATAAACTGATGCTTACACCATATCTGCATTCTGAAATCACAGCAACAGCTAAGGGTTTATAGTCCACAGCATATTGTTGCAATGTTTACAATGCTGATCCTATACCTCCTGTTTTTCTCCCATTGCAGCCTTGCTTACATTTTTTTAAAATGGCGGCCATATGAAATAAACGTATTACATCATGATTTATAACTGCACATATTTAGGGCTTATAAATGATTTGATTAAATGTATAATTTCTTTGCTAATTAAGTCTAAGGAATTCAAGCAGAGGGTCATTACCTCTTCTTAGTTCAAATTACCCCCAAAGAACTAACATAGATTGAATGAACAAACAGCGAATAAAGCCACCTACATAGCATTTTTCTATAATACTGACCTTTAATTTTTAGTATTAAAATATTTGGTAGTCTCATGATTTCTAATTAACATTTAGCTACAAGTTGTGTTAGATATACCGCTGAAAATTCACATTATATTATATTTTTATATGTTTGCAAACTGTTTATACAGATTTGGAGTAACACTTTCAATTAGTGAACAAGTATTCATTATTGACTACACTGTAAAAAAGTATATGAGTCATGACAGCCTATGTTTTTAGTTTATTGTAACTTATTAAACTAAATTAATCCTGATCTAACTTAATTTTATAAGTTACACAAGCTGTTTTAAGTCAGTTTAACATGATATAAGTTCAATAGACTCATAATGTTAATTTGATTCAGCTTAAAAATTTAAGGCAACCAGTTTTTTTTACAGTGTAGTTGCTAATTAGCATGCATATTACTAGAGTATTGGTTGTTGAGCACTTATGAAGCACATATTAATGCATTATTATGCATTCAAGATCTCTTAAGCCCATCTAATACCTAAACGGGACTATTACTATAACTGTCAATAAGCATTAATTAGGAGTTTATTGAAGCAAACTCTTAGTTATTAGCAAATTGTGCTCCCTAATTTAAAGTGTTACTAGATATACTGGCAAGTCTACATGTAAATATGTATATTCAGTGCATTTAAATAACGCATTGTGAAAGCGAAAGCTTTAATTTGACATTCTGTATGATGCATGGCAGTCTAATTTTTGTGTAATTTTGTTTGATGAGCACTGGCATAACAGCCGAACACATTTCTCAATGAGTGCTTCATTACTATTAGCTTAAGCAAGGAAGAAATAAATGCCAAAGAAATGACCAAACAGAAAGGACATAACGTCATCTTAAATGCCAGTTAAACTTGTCATCAAGTATGATTTACACTTAGTAAAAGCCAAATCAGATGACTAACGATTTGTTACTTCAAATTAGCCACGATTAAAAAGAAAACAAAACTGTCCTCCCTCCTTTTATTATAATTGATAATCGTTTTGCTACAGTATAAAAACACTGTTGAGTTTACACCAACACAACAGTGAACAATTAGGAGTTCAGGTCCCACTTTATATTAAGTGTCCTTAACTACTACTGTATGTACTTACATCAAAAAATAAATACAATGTACTTACTGTGTTTATAATGTATTTGAGAACACTTGTGGTGCTTTTGAGTTGGGATATACTGTAGGTTGGGTTATGGACAGGTTTGGTGGTATGGGTAGGTTTAAGGGTGGGTTAAGGTGTAAGGGATGGTCAACAGTGTATTTACAAATGTAATTACAAAAGTTAATTACAGATGTAATTACATACATGTATTTAATCGAGCAAAAGTACACAATAAAGACATGTATTTACACAATAAGTACATTGTAACAAACTATTAATTCTTGTGTAAGTACATATTAGTTAAGGCCACTTAATATAAAGTGGGACCGGAGTGGACTATTGAATAGAAATCAAATTAAGCTGCCTTCTCATACAACACAAAACATGAACTTTTTGGGCTCATTATGTGAATTGAGGTCAAAATATTCAGCCTCTTATGAATAAAAAGTTTTCACCAGTGAAGATTTTGCTATATGGGGCTCATTCAGAATGGTAAAACAGATGTCTAGGATGTTAAGATTAAACTAAGCAGGATGATTTAAGCCAGTGTTTCTCAACCACGTTCCCGGGGAGCCACCAAAACTGCATGTTTTCGATATCTCCTTTGTCACACCCATTACAGGTTTGCTAATAAGCTGATGATCTGAACGTGGTTGAGAAACACTGATTTAAGGAATCTGTCTTTTTAACCTAGTTAAAAACTGGACTTGGAAACCAGAGATAATAAATGCCAGTGCTCTGGCCAGGATCCAAAGTTAACTATATCTGCTATTGGCTTACTGTCCAATAGCATCCAAGCAAAGGGATTAATTCAAACTATAGTCCCAGATAAGTAGATCTTTATTGCTTGTAGTCTCAAAAATACTCAGTCAAGCTATAGTGACATTGTAATTTGATTTATCTAATCATTTGATTTGGTTTTGCATTGCAGAGCTTGAGCAAACATATCCATACAGCTATAATCTGATGCTGTACTAACTTATATTCACACAAATGTCTATTTTGAGTGTGTTTGTTATTTAGAGAAATGTGCAAAGCATGTATAAAAATACTTTTTACATCTATCTAAATAATAAAATGGTAAGTTTAAAATTGCAGTCTCTTGTGTGTTAAATTTGTACAATTAACAAGATCAGTTAGTTAAAGGAAATGTTCACCGGAAAATTTTAATTATCCTGTAATTCACTCACCGCCAGGCCATTGCAGTAGGTGTATGTGCCTTTCTCCTGTCATATAAACACAGTCTGTGTCAAGGCTTGACATTAACACCCGCCAGCCCGACAAATGCGGGTAGATTTCAGCTTTGGCGGGTTAGACAGACACTTCCATTAGCCACTTTGGCTGGTTGAAAATAATTTTTAAATAGTGGTCTTCTTAAAAGCAGGTTTTGACTATAAGGTTGATTCAATATGCGTGCAAATGTGATATTAGAATCGAGAAACTGCACGACTAACAAAAATAATTGTATTCGCGCAAGCAAAAGAAAGCAGGTGAATACCGAATGAGTTTGACTGTTAAAAATGCCTGCGCGCTCCCGTTTCCTTGCGTGAAGCAACCATGGCTGGTAGGAACTGTGATTGGCTCTCTTTCAAATAGACTAGACAAAAAGTTATGCTAATGCACCCATATTCTGGCTGCTTTCAAGAGCACCAAATATGCCTTTTTGTAAGCAGCACCGGTTGCTTTTGCTTTGAACAGATTCTTTATTGGCCTTAACTGTGGGCGTGTGATCATCCTTTCATTATTACACACAGTGTGTTTTTCACCTGCTTTCTTTTGCTTACGGTTATTTTTGTTACTGTAATATGTTTTTTTTTTTTGTAATAACATTGGTTTAATATGAGATTAACTCTCCATTTATGTGTAGTTAATTGGTGAACTTAGAGATCTTTAGCAGGACAAATTACTGTGCATAAACATGACAAGAATGATTTTTTAAAAGTCAAATGTTTTTCTTTGTTTTTTTAAAGAAATGTTTTGTTAAATAAAAAGTATAGTATGCAGCTATATTAAGCTTGTTTTCACACATTTAAAATGTGTGGCTATGAAATAATTATTGTTCGGTTTGGTCAGAGATAAATTTGGTAAATCCTTAATTTTGAATTCTGAAAAGTCATGTGAAATAAAAACTGATTGCAATATAACACTGATATGCAATGCTCATACACCAAACAAAAAGTGAAATGAATGAGGTGGCATGTGGACATAACACAAGATCCTTAATCAAAGTCATATATATGCATATAAAAATATTTTCTCAACAACATAATTGTGGATAAAGAAAATACAGAGTGCCTAGTAACGTTGGAAAACTACTAGCCACAGTGGCTGGTGATTAAAAAAAGTTAATGTCAAGCCCTGGTCTGAGTTATATTCAATTTTAAATACTCAGTTGGTTTTCTTCATTTATTGGGTTTTACTGTGCTCAAATTGCTTTGTTTACTCAAATAGAGTAAGTTTTTTACTTTTTTCTTTAGGATTAGTTTTGAACTTTGCATTTGGTTTCCTCAAATTGTTCAAGTTACCCTAACTTTTTGGGTTTTACAGTGTAGTATTGTGTTGTTACTAATTGAAATCTCTGTACGAATTAACCCTTTAAATTGCTAATTCTAAAGCTCAATATATTCTTATTGAACTGCATATCAAAACATTAAAAAAAATTGTTAAATTAATTTTGGGTCCTGGCAGAGAATAAAAATAGAGTGAAAACAGCAACGACATACCGTGCTGTCACATTATTGCTCTGTCAAATTAAGAACTTGATCATGAAACAAACTACATACTGCTGCTGTTTACAAAAAAAGTATTTTCTTAGTCGCTTTGTTCCATTCCTCAGATCAGAAAATTCTCAAAACTGCCTATTCTCAATCATCACTTGCGCCCATCAGTTTCATATTCCTTTGAACAAGTTGCAAATTCTTGCGTATGTCCATGCAAATGATTATGTGCAATTCTTGAATGTTTCCTACATTATCAATTGCTTATGTCATGTTTATCAAAATATCTCACCACCCACAACATTTAATCTTTTGTTTATAGCATAAGTCTTTACATGCAAAATGGCTGTACAAGTAGTCATAATATTTTGTCATAATGCATTTTTCATTTTGTTCTAAATTTATCTAGAATTGGTCAATTTCTCACAAGTGAATCTTGGCTTTTTTTTAATAAAGGTGTGTCTGAATGGAGATTGTCCTATGTTCACTTTTGTTTTGTTTTTTATTTGTGCTATGCAGTGTTGTCTTTGCCTTTCTGTATCACAATGATAAGATCTGGCAACAAATTACACTACGATAATAAACAAAAAATTGCCATAGTTTACATCAGAACAGCCCTCCAGAGTACATTGTTATATTGATAACATGACTAAGTAATTTGACTGTCTTATCCATACAGAATGACAGGACTTGTCATTCTGACGACATTGACCCATTTATTGACACAGAAATTTAATTTTGAGAGATGAACTAAGGATTTTCAGCAATCGACTGGCTTTTGCAAGTAATCCATGGTGTTTTGCTATTTGTACCCGCTGTTTTGAGAAATGCAATTGTTGTTTTGTAAATTGCAAATGCCAAAGCAACTGAGAAAAAACTGTAATATCGAAAGTTTTATCATTGCCTTTTTCCTTATCACAAAGATTCCTCTGTGTATTGCAGCTTGTCCTTGGTTATGTACAATACAGTTGAAATGACACACAACAGAAAGCTTAAGATCTATATTGTAATCAGTTTCCTCAATGAAAACAATGACTAGGATAAAACATTTCAATCAAAAATCAACCTGAACGACAAGCTTTTAAAATACATTATCAAATATAGTTTGATCTGGCTATTCTTATTTCACAGAGCGGTAGAACAGTAAACGTATCTGTTGTTGCTGTTTGTTGTTTGACATTAAATTAGCATAATTTTTGTTGCAGTACCCTGTGATGGAACTTTACAAATGATTCAGTCTCATCACATCATATAAGATTATGTCCTTTTAATGAAAATTAGTTGAGCCCAAAAGTGCATATTTCATTTATGGACCTCAAAGCTGCATGTCTAAAGTCTGTAGTTTGACTGAAAACAGTGGCGACTTTGTGTTGACTTTGATTTGTGGGCCACTTTGAAGTTAAATAAAGCAGATAATAAGAATGTCGGCTAAGTGATTTATGGCCTGATCCGAGAACATGCATCACAACAAAAAGAAACAGTATGCAGATTTTCATCTCTACAGCCTCAACTCCAGAAACTTGACCAGCGGGTTTAGTAGACATCATACACACGCAGTTGGGTTACATATAACGTAATTAACCATCCTGAATTATTAACGTAGTTATTTGGCATTTTAATAGCTTAATCGATATATTTAGCAAAGTCCTTACAAACTATTATGCCTACGACTATACATTGCATTATAATAATGATTTCTGAATCAATTTTGGCCACATATAAAGAAAAGCTGCCTCCTGCAAAATTATATTGTGGTTTTTATATAGGCTGATTAAAAAACTAAAGATCAAATATATTGTAGTGTGGCAAATGTGAGAATGCAAAGAACATTCCATATGTTATTACTGGCCTACAGAGTTTAGATTTTATACTCTTTTTTTATTGTATTCCTTTTTTTGTTCTTTATTGCTTTTTATAACAACATGACCTTAGTTTAAAAAAAATTCCCATCTCTCATTTCTATAAAAAAATTAGAAAATTCTATACATCTATTTTACAATTCATATTTTTTCCTACTGGCTTAAAGCAACCAGAAAATCATAATAAAAAAGGATCTGTGAAACAAACATTTCTGAAGATGGTATCAAGTATGCATGAAATCAAAGAGTCCACTCCAGCATCTACAGCTCTCAAAAAGACAGGGGGAGGGGGGGGGGGGATTTACACACAATAACCAAATACATGCATACATACAATACATGCATACACAGTCATTTTGGGAAGTATATGATTTTTCACCATTTTCAATATGCATCTCTCATGTCTTCGTATTTTTATTTTTCATGCCCTCTTCCAACACAAATTATATAGCTTTTACAAAATATGGGGACGCCGTTGATATTAGACACTAATTCCATGTTTCATTTGACTGAAACCTGCTGGGTTTGGAATGTTGCTCTAAACATGATGGCTGTTAACTTGAAATTATCTCAATGAAAACATAAGATCATAACTGTACATGAAGCGTTTTGTGGCGACATTCATTTCTAATGGACTTTTCTAATGCAAGCTTTTGGTCCGTATATCTCAAGCTTTCAAGTAAACGTAAAACCTTCTTCAACGAGAGGCCTTCTGCCTTTGGAATGACTCTACAATGAACCCAGATTCTGGACTGGATCAGTAAGGCTCTGGCTACAACATGCGGTTTTTGAAATGTTTACGATATACACAGCAGGACCAAAGCTAGCAGTATTTAAATAACATTTAGTTTTTTGGGTTCTTTTCTTTTTTTTTTTTTTTTTTGGCAGGCAGTCGATATTGAGGCTTACATTGCAGTGTGTGGCCTACTGTAGACACAAACAGTATCTCAACCAATGAATAGAAATGGCAAGCACTAGAACAGTTCGTTGTGGCATGAGATACAGATATAATTACTTTGATTACACCTTTACGCCGATGATTAGGACAATCAGACTTTGATGAAATATTTATACTCAATATTTTTGATTTGTGGTTATTAAATAAACCAAAGGTTTTCAAGGGATTCCTCGAGCTTAGGGAATGAAATTGGCAAAAAAGCAAACAGCTGCTGACTTTTTGCATAAATCTAAACAGCTCATTCAAGAAGCTTTCAAATGTAAAGGAAGTTCCACTATTATTTATTCACCCTTGTGTCATTTTGAACCTGTATGAATTTCTTTTATCTATAGAACACATAGTACAGCATGTTGTTTTGGAGTTGGACCCCATTGAATTTTATTGTACAAAAATATTCTTCAAGATGTTCCAAAAGAACATAATGATAATTAACTGCTTATTGATAATTAGATTCTGTTATTATTTTATGTAAATGTGTCTATATATGGTTACTACACTGATTATTATATAATGGGGTAAAGGAATTTTCTCCAGATAAATTGCACTTAGAATGGACTTGTAATTTCTAACACACCATTTTAATTTGAATCTCAAACCTCTTCTCCACTAGCATTCATTCCAAAACAGATGTTCATCCTTTATCTATATTTGTCAAATGCAGACATATAGTGCAACGTTACTGGTGTCCATCAAGCGGCAACCTCCCGCTCTCCCTTGTGAATAAAAATATGGAAGTAACTGAAACTCCAATTCATCAAAATTCTGCTAGTTCTGGCTAGCTAGTTCTGGCTCCACTGTTAAAATGGCCAACTTTACAGCAGAAAAGCAGTGGTGTTTACAGCCTGCTACAAAGAACAATTTTGGTTCATATAGCTAATATTACCCTTCATGCCAACTGTGAGGGGGTGTATTTTTATTTTTATTTTTGTTTATATTAAGTAATATTAAGTCTGCATAATTAAGGGCGTGGCCACTCGAGTGACAGCCATGTCTTGCTGGTTGCATCATTTCACCTCAGCTACTCAGCATAAACATCATATTTTTGTTTTGTAATAAAGTATTAAGCATTTCTCCCAATTTCCCAATGAAAAGCCTGTCTAAGTAAAATTCTTGCAGTCGTCTTTAGCTCTGCTGCTTTGCACTACATAATCGCGACGGTTGTTCAGGCCTACTTTTAGCTTCTTTTGCGTTCTTCAGAAACCTGTGGGTGACATCACAGATACTATGTTCATATCTTTTACAGTCTATGGTGTCCACTGCTTGTTTTAAATGGACTTGTTTCTATTAGAATACATACTATACCATGTGGTAGATAGTGGTGGGCAAAGGAAGACTTCATGAAATGCTGAAACAAACAGGGCAAATGTGTTGAAGCTTCGAAACATTTTTAAACCTGTCTCTATAGTGACCCTCAAGTGAGCATATTTTGAAATAAAATAATGGATTTTTATTCAACATTTGGCAATTATATCACTTATTTCATACTTCAAAATGAGCGCAATTACATAGGGTGATAAAAACCCTTAAAGTGTCGAGTAACTAAGAAATGGAAATCCAATTTTTCGCATGTGCATGCTGCAGTAAAAAGACTTAACTACATACAGTAGAAAAAACAGTATGCACATACTATGCACACACTGCATGTTCTGTACAGCTAGTCTTAGGTTTAAAATGACATTGGGGTGAACAGATAAGTTTTGAGCTACACCTTCAATGCATACATTTTCTACCTTACACTTTGCGTTGCTTCATAAAGAGATACCAACAGGTTTGAATGGTGCCACACATCTAATAACCGTATTTGTGACATGTATAAAATAACCCTGTGTGGATTGACTACTTTGCTAACACACCACATTGCCTGATGCGATGCCTAGTATTCCTTTGGACAACAGAACTGACACTTCTAACATAGCAGACATACTCATTTCCACCAGAATGTATCTTGATACCATTATATTGATTTGTGCAAGTAATTTCTTCAGTGTGAACACAGTGTATATCATCTGCACTGCTCTATAGCAAACACACACACAAATACAGACAAAACACATGCTACACTCAAAAACAATATCTACCCTTGTGATTTGACACATACTGTATAGTTTTAGATGACAGTCATCATTGATTCTGCCTACTGTGCAAAGTAAAACAACAGTAAGGAAAACCTTACCTCTTTGTCATTGCTCAGTTTAACTGCATGAACAGGTTTTGTGACAGACAAACAAACAAGCAAGTAAACAACAGACCATACCAACGCAGCTGTACGACATGCTACAAGTCTCTTTTCTCATGAATGAGCCACTCGGATGTTTTAGGAAACATTTTTTCTAAATGGCATATGCAGTTCAATATTATACGCAAAACATTTTAGTGATTCATGTAAGAGGCCTCCACATAAAGCACTTTCAGATGCAGTTTGTTTACTAGGAAGAGTAAAACAAATTACAGTCTGAATATCAGCTAAATGTCAGATTGGATAATGTATTTTACTGAACATTCTAAGAAGAAAAAAAAAACATGTTTTCCAGTTATTATTAATCCATTCTATTGACCATTAATGCTTTGCTCTGAGGATATTTTCCAGATATAAGGTGGGACCTCTCAGTTTCTCAGAGTCTAAGTTACTGCTACCAGAGAAATTGCAAACAGAGTATTAGATTTGCTACAGGACATTTGTGATAAATGCATGCCAAGTGTTATTTGTAGAAGAGTGTTGCATAATTTGATGGATGCTGAAAAGTGCTACTTCCGTTCGCTACTGTTTTCACATAGCTTTATTTTTTTTTTAAAACAGAGTTGATTAATTATGTAAGCGCAAGGCTTGGGGAATGTGAGGTGCATAACAGTTAGAAAAACTGAAGAGTGATCAAAAAGAATCGTGTTAGTGCTAACCAAGAGCAAATTTAGATGGCTGTGATATCTGCTCTTACAAAACACATGAAAACCCTTGGGATTCTTCACTAGAGATCGCAAATAAGCAGGAAATCACCTGCTTGGATTCATGCTAACATTTTAAGAGGCCTTCTGTTTAGCTGTTTTGATTTAGTTCATGTACACAGACAACATTCTTGCGCAAACCTTTCATGTTAACGGCTAACGTAAGCTAGCAGCTGCAGATGTTATACACTGTTCTGAATATAGGGTGCACAAGAAATGACTAAGATGGGTTTGGACAGCACTGTTGTGGATTACTGGGGGTCACCCCCAGGGCAGATAGTGCCGGACTCGGCCACCTCTGGACCTGTGAAGTGCTGACTGACATCGCCCCCTTGTGGACAGGAGCTGATTTCTTACCACTTACGCTCACACATGCCTTTCAATCAAACATTGGTCACATGGTCTGGGTTTTCCCTGACTTCAATGCACTCGATCTCCTCTCTCTCCCTCTCCCGCTCTCTCTCCCTTTCCCGCTCTTTCCGCTTGGCCCGTTTCTTTTTCTTGTGGCGCTTCTTGGAGGGTGGGAAGAATGTCAAAAACACCGGAAGGATGACGAAACAGTGCAGCACTGTGCAGCCGGCGGTGAGAAGCGAGCACTTGAACAGTGTGTAGGTCAGGTTAGAAGGCACAAAAAGAAGAGGCATTATCCCAATCACAAAACACGAGGTGTTCTGCAAAATGGCAGCCCCATGCTCCTCTAAAGAGATCTTGATGCACTGAGTCCGCGTGTGCTCAGTGGCCAGTACGAACGTGTAGAGGTGGGGGGCACAGTGATCCATGGCAAAGTTGAGAGTATAAATAAGGCACAGGATTGAGATGCTGTCCATGTCTACATTCCAGAGCGTCATAAGACCCAAGACGCCCAACTCCACGGAGGTGACGGTCAGGATCAACCAGAAGTTCCCCAGCGGGTTGATGACCAGGAAGAAGGTGAGGATGAGAATGGTGAGCACGCTGAAACCTGACGTCAGGATTGGAGAGATGATGGAGGAACTGTAGCGGTCCATGAACACAAACGTTGGGTTGAAAACGATGAACTTGATGCTGTTTATAAGGGAGAGGGGTCGAAGTCTCTCCAGCAGCTCCACGACCTCCTCCCTGGTTTTTTCGGTCGTTCTGGCCACCAAGTACATCTTGGATGCAATAATGTCATACTCGGCTCCGTTTTTGGAGAAAATGATGTCGTCCACAAAGTGTTGATATTCTGGGCTCCTCAGGAAAGAAGTTTTAAGGATGCTAATAAAGTCACTTTTGGTGGACGCGCTAATATTCACAACCCTCAGAAAGTGAAAGTAATTATCGATCCAGGAAATCTTATTAAAGCCCTGTCCCAGTGTCTTGAGGTGCTCCTGTACTGTGGAGTTCCAATATTCGATGGGTTCGTAGATGTAAAACCCAATCACAGGACTGTAGTTGCTGAAGTATTTCTGCTGGGTCAGGGCGAACGACACACTGGGCGAATTGCTAGCTAGCAGGTTAATTATGTTCGAGCCGTCGCTGATTTGTAAACATCCCATGAACGAAAATGAGGCATAAATCAGGTAGAGGATCACCACGAAAGGCTTGACGTAGGTGTTGGTTATCCATTCTGTGTAATGCTCCCTTAGGAAGTGCTGAATGAAGTGGTTCTGGTACGGGACACTGTCGTGATGTGTAGACAGATCATGGCCGTCGCTCATCATGGTCTTAAACCAAGTGGGCTGGCGGTCCAGATACTCCACTGAGGGGATCTTGCAGCAGAAGACGCTGTGATATCGGTTTTGCTCCAGCTGCCCGGCAAACACCAGGCAGGAGCCGTAGAAGGAGAATACATAGAAGTAGTTTACCAGTACTGCTACACACATGCTCTGGCAAAAGACTTTTACAGACTCAATGTTGGTGAAAGGACTGGCGCCCATGCCGAAGGTGATTATGTAGAGCGAGCTGGTCATAGTGTAGCACACCATCACATCAGCAAACGCATCCGCCACTCTCTCCTTGAAGGGCAAACTCTCTTTGGTTCTTCTCCAGCCTGCCAGAAGCTCAAACACACCCTTCGTCCCATGTCCTAAAAACAACAAAGACACAAAAAAAGCTATTTGTAGTCTGATGCATGAAAATTTGATCACACAGCATAAGCAATATCAGCATGAATATAATCTAGAAAAGAAAAAAAACCTCGAGAAGTGAAAGACAGCCAATCAGCCACCATGTCACTTTGGCCAAACTTCACTTTCATACATTTTCTATAAATCTTATTGGGGTTTTAATTATTTACATTTTTTTATCTTTAAATAGATCAAACAGTAAAATTGTGGGGAGCAGAGAGAGGGGAAGGACCAACAAAGGACCTCAAGCTGGGAATTAACTCAGGCCTCTGTGAGCACCTCTGTGTTATAAGTATAATAAGTGTTAGTGTTATAAGTTTAATTGCCTTTGTAGTGCAAAACATCCATCACTTAATGCTCATCACAGACTGTTTTTACCAGTAAATTGCAAACACAAATTTTAAAAACCCATAGAAACATCTTGTAGAAAGTAGAGAATTACTCTTTCAGTTTTTGTCATTACAACTGCAGCACTATATATTTAAATTTATTAAAAACCATCACTGCTTCTCATACATAAACTTTACTTGGGTAGGCCACCCAGGTATATTAACGGCTGCCAAGGTATATTTGGTGACATTTGCTTTTTATTATTATCATCCTTTTACATTTTTTTCTTTTTTTGTATGCGCCCAATAGCCAAAGATACGCGATCGATTAACTAGTGGAAAATATTCTCTCACCCTTCACATTTACTACTTCTCCTTGTGTGTGCGCAAGAACTGTCAACACTTTCATAGATCTCATGTGCTCTGCACCTTTTTGAGACTTAAAAATACATCCGTACGTGGTTTTTAAATCTCCTAAAATGTCCGGGATTCGTCTTTTGATTTTACTTTCTAAGCTGTTCCTAATTGTATGTGTTTTTGCATTACATTTTATTTTAAGCCTGATTTACTTTCGCTTGACTTCACAGCTGACAGAGCATGCACAACCACAAGACCGAGAGAAACATTATATAATTAATTATTTGATCTAGTCAGTGCCAATACCATAGTGATAAAGCGCACCGACATATAGCACGAAGGTGCTCACGGCGACCAAAGTTCAATTCCTGGCTTGAGGTCCTTTGTCTCTCTCTGCTCCCCATGTATTTCTTTCTCAACTCCACTGTCCTATCAAATAAAGGTGAAACCCCCCCAAAATGAAATTATAATTGTTTGAAATAAACTTCTCAGAGAAACGTTTCTATTCTTCATTTGCCTAACTCTTTTTAGTCTTGTAATTATTATAGTTTTTAGGGATTTTTATTCCATACAATTTGGTTTTTACATTTGTATTTTTTACTTTATCATTTATTTCTCATTTGCTGTATATATATTTTTCTAAATACTGTTTGTAATATTTTATTTGATGATGTTGATATACTACATTTTATACATATCTAACATGCTTTGGGAATACTGTACAAAATGTTATTTCAAAATGTTATGTCTTAAAAAAAAAAAAAAAAACTTCAACCCCTTTGAAAAAAAAAACAGTGTATAAAAATATTGTTAAATATATATATATATATATATATATATATATATATATATATATATATATATATATATATATATATTTTTTTTTTTTTTTTTTTTTTTTTTTTTTTTTGTCGCATGTACTGTAGGTAACCATGAGCCGAGGGTAAAAGGTTCAATCCAGCCACCACTGCAAGTATATTTAAAACCTGTGGAAAGCACTGAAAATACAGTATATCTATTCCAGGATGGGTCATGTTGACTGTTTAATATTCCAGACAAAGCATAAAAACACACAAAAAAAAATACATTTTTTGATGGATAGATGGATGGATGGACAGACGGACGGACAGACGGACAGGCAGACATAGACAGACATAGACAGACAGACAGACAGACAGACATATACAGACAGATAGATGATGGATAGATAGATAGATAGATAGATAGATAGATAGATAGATAGATAGATAGATAGATAGATAGATAGATAGATAGATAGATAGATAGATAGATAGATAGATAGATAGATAGATAGATAGATAGATAGATAGATAGATAGATAGATAGATAGATAGATAGATAGGCCTCAAGCTTTTTAAATGGTCAACTACTAAAAGCGAGTTATGGAATAATAAGCCTTTCATGATTACTCTTGCTCATACACCAGATGTAATGTGCGTGCTCACTGTTGGCTTTGAACATATTAATACATTTGACTTTCATCCATCCAATAAATATTTCACTCAGCATCAAGGACATCACGACTCATCTCTACCCACTCAGTCGCTGTCAAGAATGTGTCACAAAAACTACTCTCTTACCTCTTTCTACAATATCATACATTTTCATTGACCCGACAGACACAGAGAAAAACCTAATTAACCATAAAGGATTACGCCAATATAATGAGTCAGATGGACTGGCTTTTCCTGTTTTAGTTTTATTAAGAGACAGAACGAGTCCATTAGTGTGTGTGAATTCGTCTGCAGATGAGGAGGGTAGATTGTAGTTGAACACACAAACACTGTATGCTCAATAACATATAATCATAGAAAGGATTTCAATATCTCGAATATTGATTTAAATTATCAAGCACATTTAAGATTGCTCTGAAAAGGCCATCATGACAATTACAGGAAGCTGCTCAAAATAAAAACAGCTGCTAATTGACAATCAGAACCTAAACTACAAAATACAAAGTTAGTTAGAAATGAATATTCAGACATTTAAGCGTGAACATGAGTCACTTCTTGCCAAATTATATAGATCAACAAAATCCCTGTACGAGAAATTTAATTTGTGATTAATTGCTGACCCTGCCATCTCACGACCAACACTATCACTGCTTGAGCAATTCTTTAGCGTTCTCCAATTAAGAAGACTAATTAGATTCATGAAGTGAGTGCCATTTATTATTTCAAAGTCTGCAAAGAATTGTAAGAGTGCCAACAGATGATAAACAAAGTTTCACTTCATCTTCACAAACCCAAATGGAATAGTATTTTCCAGGCTAATGGAGGTTCATTTATTTAGCTCTGTGTTTTTCAATATAACTAAATCTACTGTATTGCTAATGTCCTATCATTTGTAACTTCCAAAGTATGTATTGAACTATCAATTTTGTGTAATGTTATACACATAGACATTAAAAAGTGTTTAATTGATGCGATATTATAAAAATTACAATATAATTAGCATATAAGCATATTTCTTGTTTGGTGCTAATTAAGTGATACTGGAGAGTTTCTTATTAGCTGTAAGACCAAAGAGTTCACTTATTTTAATATTAATTAAAGGTGCAGTAGTGGATTGTTTTCAGAAACATTTTTATTGTGCTGGTGGAACGTTTCTTCACATTCTAATAGTAATGATTAAAGTAAATTGTCTACATGTATTTATATGTATTTTTAAATTCTGGTTAAGGCATAAGACTAAAAAATGTTCATCCAATTAAAATTTGTTGGGCCAACAATTGCCATAATTCAGATAAGTAGCACAAACGGTCAGCCAACAAATGCAGATTTGTATATTTGCACACCCGTTCACGAAGATTCCATGTTTGCATGTTTACACGAGAAAGTGAGTACGGTAAAAACAAATGCTGCATCAAAACTGTTTAAAATCCTCAATCAATATTGGAGCTACTTTTGCATGCTGGAGGAAGGATCACACCATGGCTTAAGTATTTCTTTTAGACAGGTAATGTTCTGTTTTAAAACTATTTTAGTCATGCAAAGCTGATGTAGATTGTGTTGTTTTACAAATGGGTTATATGCACAGAAGTGTTGTTCAGCCACTGAAATCTTCTGGCGAACGATTCACATGTCTATTTTCAGTTTCATAAGGGACCTTTTACAGCATCAATAATGTAATTTTTATTTAGTTTAATAACAAAACATTTTCGCTATTCCCTCTAGCCTGCTTTACTGAGGTAAAGTTGGCTTTAAATTTACATTGGTTCATTTTTGAACAATGGCAGCCTGTGACGCGCCCCCTATATTGTTTACCGTGCTAATTTAAATATTCAGCCTGAAGTAGCATGTTAGTATGCCTTACATTCATTAAATTTATTACATGAGTTTTGCTTGCAAGATATAATACAGTTTCTCATTCGGAATTGTAGTATTACAAAGTACTAAAGTTTTCTAACTGGTAAATAACATGATCTAGTGCAGAGATGCCCAAACTAGGGCCTGCGGGCCAAAGTTGGCCTTTTGTATCCTTTTATTTGGCCCGCTAGAAAGAATATGTATGGGAAGGGTTGGGGAATGCTTTTACCAGAGTCTCATTTCTATTTTTAATGTTATCTTTTGTTTGTTTGTTTTATTGTTGAGCTACAAAAAAAGCAAACTGAAATTTTATATTTCAACTAAATGTTGTAAAAGAATCAGAATTAAAAAAAAAATTACATACTGTCACTTAACGAACAGAAGAAAAAGCAGAAGACATCAGCAAACAAATCAAGGCAAAGGCAGGTTCTTTATGACTAGTGTATTCAGCATTGAACTCCATTGATTTATAAATTGATGTTTTTAATAGTTTTATTGTAATAAGTTTGTTAAAATTTTAGAATGCATTAGTAAATACTTTTTTTTTGTTTTTTTTGTAGATATTATGAAATACATTAGGAAATTACCCATGGCAACTTTGATGTAATACAATTTGCACTATTTTCTTTTGGCCCACAGCTCTCAATTAAGCTTGGATTTTGGCCCTTCATAAGAAACAGTTTGGGCACCCCTGATCTAGTGGGTTGTCTACAGTCATCTTTAAGGTGTGCGTTCGTGATTTCAGGAGGTGTGGCTTTGGACGGCAGGGGAGGGACTGTGTTTTCAAAGATATGCTAAAATTTTGGCAGATCACCTACTGCACCTTTAAGAATTACTGACTTTTAGTGATTTGATAAATACTTATCAAAAGGGTTAAAATTTCATTTTCAAATGTTAACATATGATTCATGAAACATGATGCAAGGTTTCCTTCTTCAGGACGAATGATAGGAATCAAGAGTATACTTTTAAACTGAAAACGGACCCTTCTTTCTCAGGATGACATGGCAATTTCTTCAGTGTGGGTCGTGAATGAATCACCACAACACAAATGGAGTGCCATCAAGCTGCTGGTCAAGGGCAGAGAGAAAATGTGCTCAGTTCTAAAGGTCTCTAATGAAAGAGGACAAAGAGACAAAACACGAGTAAACTACTGCGTGTCTGCCTAGATCCGCAAACCCATCAGGGAAACTCAAGCTGACCTTCATGAACCCTGAAGCTCTGAAAAGTTTCTTATTATGCAGCATTTTATTTAGTGTGAACATTTTATTATCCAAATGGTTATTATTATAAGGAGTTATTTCAATAAAAAACTGTTGTTAAAGAGGTTATAAAATAGAGAATAAAAATTCTTTTCATTTTTACATTTACAGTATAAGCAACAACTCAAAGTTCAGACATCAAATGAACTCCCCAGTTTAAAATCTGTATTATTCTTTTGTACATTTCGTAGATATTGTAACTTTGTAGATTTTAAATCCTTTTAAATGTTAGAGTTCAAAAAGGGCTTCTTTCTAGAGATTTTTTGCAATTACCTAAGCCCTGTATACAGACAGAAGAGATCATTTCACATATAATGTGTCAATTAAAAATACAATGTTCCGATTCTATGTAACCCTGTGTTATCAATGCAAAATGTTTGTAATCATAAGAATAATTATGACCTTCTCTTATTGGTTCCAATTCTCCATAACTGTTTGGCTTTTCAAAACACTTATATGAGAAAGTAAAAAAAAAATCATTTTGAAAACGAAATGCATTGATTTTATTTTTTTGCTGTTTGAAACAACTAACACTCATTTGGGGGATGGTGGGTCTCTAGCGGGGGGGGTCTTTGGAACGACCGCTGGCAAACGCTATGGATGAGCTCACCGGGGGCGTTGGTTGGACCAGGGGGAGAGCCCACCAAGCCATGCCCGGATAGAGACCACTCTCTCCGGCATGACCCGCGCCTGGAGGGGGGGGGTAGCGCGTCCCTGGGTTTCGCTGACCTGCCGTCGAGTTTTCGATAACAGACTCAAATGAAAGACTTAGTGCAATTTTCGATTTCGCGGTTGAACGAACCAGGGGTCTAACGAGGGCCCCGTTGCCCCAAAACAAGCGTTCAAACCCGGGCAAACCAAATGCGCACTGCTGCCCTGGTCCTTTCAAGGATCCAGGCCTCTTGGCCAGCAAAGCTAACCCAAAAACAAGCGTTCAAATCCGGGCAAACCAAATGCGCACTGCTGCCCTGGTCCTTCCAAGGATCCAGGCCTCTTGGCCAGCAAAGCTAACCCCAAAAACAAGCGTTCAAATCCGGGCAAACCAAGTGGGCACTGCTGCCCTGGTCCTTCCAAGGACCCAGGCCTCAATGGCCAGCAAAGCTACCCCAAAACAAGCGTTCAAATCCGGGCAAACCAAGTGCGCACTGCTGCCCTGGTCCTTCCAAGGATCCAGGCCTCTTGGCCAGCAAAGCTAACCCAAAAACAAGCGTTCAAATCCGGGCAAACCAAATGCGCACTGCTGCCCTGGTCCTTCCAAGGATCCAGGCCTCTTGGCCAGCAAAGCTAACCCAAAAACAAGCGTTCAAATCCGGGCAAACCAAATGCGCACTGCTGCCCTGGTCCTTCCAAGGATCCAGGCCTCTTGGCCAGCAAAGCTAACCCCAAAAACAAGCGTTCAAATCCGGGCAAACCAAATGCGCACTGCTGCCCTGGTCCTTCCAAGGATCCAGGCCTCTTGACCAGCAAAGCTAACCCCAAAAACAAGCGTTCAAATCCGGGCAAACCAAGTGCGCACTGCTGCCCTGGTCCTTCCAAGGATCCAGGCCTCTTGGCCAGCAAAGCTAACCCAAAAACAAGCGTTCAAATCCGGGCAAACCAAATGCGCACTGCTGCCCTGGTCCTTCCAAGGATCCAGGCCTCTTGGCCAGCAAAGCTAACCCAAAAACAAGCGTTCAAATCCGGGCAAACCAAATGCGCACTGCTGCCCTGGTTCTACCAAGGATCCAGGCCTCTTGACCAGCAAAGCTAACCCAAAAACAAGCGTTCAAATCCGGGCAAGGCCAGTGGTCTGAACACCATGGGAGTCAGGGTTCCATGGCAGGCCACCGCGCGCAAAGGCCTATGTGGGTCACCAACGGTAAGCGATGGGTCAGAAAGAGCCAGGGGGGGGGTCTTTGGTGATCAGTGCTTGCCCGGGATAAGTGAGGGTGTATTGGGCAGAGAGCGCGTGACATGAAGCCTCGGAGGCCAATGGTTCACCAGCGGCACCATTTACGCACCAGCTGAGACCTAAGTGCGCTCACCGGGGGCGTTCGTTGGACCAGGGGGGAGAGCTCACCAAGCCATGCCCGGAAAGAGACCACTCTCTCCGGCATGACCCGCGCCTGGAGGGGGTGGTAGCGCGTCCCTGGGTTTCGCTGACCTGCCGTCGAGGTTTCGATAACAGACTCAAAAGAAGGACTTAGTGCAATTTTCGATTTCGCGGTTGAACGAACCAGGGGTCTAACGAGGGCCCCGTTGCCCCAAAACAAGCGTTCAAACCCGGGCAAACCAAGTGGGCACTGCTGCCCTGGTCCTTCCAAGGATCCAGGCCTCTTGGCCAGCAAAGCTAACCCAAAAACAAGCGTTCAAATCCGGGCAAACCAAATGCGCACTGCTGCCCTGGTCCTTCCAAGGATCCAGGCCTCTTGGCCAGCAAAGCTAACCCAAAAACAAGCGTTCAAATCCGGGCAAACCAAATGCGCACTGCTGCCCTGGTCCTTCCAAGGATCCAGGCCTCTTGGCCAGCAAAGCTAACCCCAAAAACAAGCGTTCAAATCCGGGCAAACCAAGTGGGCACTGCTGCCCTGGTCCTTCCAAGGACCCAGGCCTCAATGGCCAGCAAAGCTACCCCAAAACAAGCGTTCAAATCCGGGCAAACCAAGTGCGCACTGCTGCCCTGGTCCTTCCAAGGATCCAGGCCTCTTGGCCAGCAAAGCTAACCCAAAAACAAGCGTTCAAATCCGGGCAAACCAAATGCGCACTGCTGCCCTGGTCCTTCCAAGGATCCAGGCCTCTTGGCCAGCAAAGCTAACCCAAAAACAAGCGTTCAAATCCGGGCAAACCAAGTGGGCGCTGCTGCCCTGGTCCTACCAAGGACCCAGGCCTCAATGGCCAGCAAAGCTACCCCAAAACAAGCGTTCAAATCCGGGCAAACCAAGTGCGCACTGCTGCCCTGGTCCTTCCAAGGATCCAGGCCTCTTGGCCAGCAAAGCTAACCCAAAAACAAGCGTTCAAATCCGGGCAAACCAAATGCGCACTGCTGCCCTGGTCCTTCCAAGGATCCAGGCCTCTTGGCCAGCAAAGCTAACCCAAAAACAAGCGTTCAAATCCGGGCAAACCAAATGCGCACTGCTGCCCTGGTTCTACCAAGGATCCAGGCCTCTTGACCAGCAAAGCTAACCCAAAAACAAGCGTTCAAATCCGGGCAAGGCCAGTGGTCTGAACACCATGGGAGTCAGGGTTCCATGGCAGGCCACCGCGCGCAAAGGCCTATGTGGGTCACCAACGGTAAGCGATGGGTCAGAAAGAGCCAGGGGGGGGGGTCTTTGGTGATCAGTGCTTGCCCGGGATAAGTGAGGGTGTATTGGGCAGAGAGCGCGTGACATGAAGCCTCGGAGGCCAATGGTTCACCAGCGGCACCATTTACGCACCAGCTGAGACCTAAGTGCGCTCACCGGGGGCGTTCGTTGGACCAGGGGGGAGAGCTCACCAAGCCATGCCCGGAAAGAGACCACTCTCTCCGGCATGACCCGCGCCTGGAGGGGGTGGTAGCGCGTCCCTGGGTTTCGCTGACCTGCCGTCGAGGTTTCGATAACAGACTCAAAAGAAGGACTTAGTGCAATTTTCGATTTCGCGGTTGAACGAACCAGGGGTCTAACGAGGGCCCCGTTGCCCCAAAACAAGCGTTCAAACCCGGGCAAACCAAGTGGGCACTGCTGCCCTGGTCCTTCCAAGGATCCAGGCCTCTTGGCCAGCAAAGCTAACCCAAAAACAAGCGTTCAAATCCGGGCAAACCAAATGCGCACTGCTGCCCTGGTCCTTCCAAGGATCCAGGCCTCTTGGCCAGCAAAGCTAACCCAAAAACAAGCGTTCAAATCCGGGCAAGGCCAGTGGTCTGAACACCATGGGAGTTAGGGGGTCCACGGGAGTCAAGGGTCCATTTCTGAGCTGCTAACCCGTCTCCCAGCGTCCGTCACCCCGCAGCAAACATAAGACCCCATCGCAGACGGAGGCTAGAACGACGTGCGGCTGGTGCCCCATACACGAGCCCAGGGCCGGTGGTGACCCATTCACAAACCCAAAGACCGATTGGGTCACCAGCGGTACGTCTTGGCCAGTTGGGTCACCAGCAGCACGTCTGTCTGATCCATGCGGTTTGGAGGAGTTAGTGTCCCCGGGCTTAATAGTGGGGTGCCCGGGCACGGCTGGTGATTAGGTGCAAATCTAGGGGGTCCTTTGGAACCAGCGCTCGCCGCCGGAGAGTGCGTGTGCCTCGGGCAGAGCGCGCAAGGCACAGGCCCCCCCCACCGCTGGATCTCATAGGCCCCAGGCCAGGGAGAGGGGCCGGGCTCGCTCCCCAAGAAGGGTGCGTGTACCTCGGGCAGAGCGCGCAAGGCACAGGCCCCCCCCACCGCTGGATCTCATAGGCCCCAGGCCAGGGAGAGGGGCCGGGCTCGCTCCCCAAGAAGGGTGCGTGTACCCCGGGCAGAGCGCGCGGGGCACAGGCCTCCCCAACGCTGGATCTCATAGGCCCCAGGCCAGGGAGAGGGGCCGGGCTCGCTCCCCAAGAAGGGTGCGTGTACCCCGGGCAGAGCGCGCGGGGCACAGGCCCCCCCAACGCTGGATCTCAGAGGCCCCAGGCCAGGGAGAGGGGCCGGGCTCGCTCCCCAAGAAGGGTGCGTGTGCCTCGGGCAGAGCGCGCAAGGCACAGGCCCCCCCCACCGCTGGATCTCAGAGGCCCCAGGCCAGGGAGAGGGGCCGGGCTCGCTCCCCAAGAAGGGTGCGTGTGCCTCGGGCAGAGCGCGCAAGGCACAGGCCCCCCCCACCGCTGGATCTCAGAGGCCCCAGGCCAGGGAGAGGGGCCGGGCTCGCTCCCCAAGAAGGGTGCGTGTGCCTCGGGCAGAGCGCGCAAGGCACAGGCCCCCCCCACCGCTGGATCTCATAGGCCCCAGGCCAGGGAGAGGGGCCGGGCTCGCTCCCCAAGAAGGGTGCGTGTACCTCGGGCAGAGCGCGCAAGGCACAGGCCCCCCCCACCGCTGGATCTCATAGGCCCCAGGCCAGGGAGAGGGGCCGGGCTCGCTCCCCAAGAAGGGTGCGTGTACCCCGGGCAGAGCGCGCGGGGCACAGGCCTCCCCAACGCTGGATCTCATAGGCCCCAGGCCAGGGAGAGGGGCCGGGCTCGCTCCCCAAGAAGGGTGCGTGTACCCCGGGCAGAGCGCGCGGGGCACAGGCCTCCCCAACGCTGGATCTCAGAGGCCCCATCAATGGTTCACCAGCGGCTCCATCAATGGTTCACCAGCGGCACATCTTTACGCATCTAGCGCCAAAGGTTCAACAGGAATACGTTATGCCTGGCGCTCACCGGGGCTTTGGTTAGACCCAGGCCCGAGCCCACCAAACCATGCCCGACGGGAGACCACCCTTCCCGGCCTGCTTGTCGGGACGTCCCGCGCCTGGAGGTTTTTGCCCGACACCCACAATCTCTGACCTGCCATCAGGGTTTCGGGAAAGGCGAAAAAATATGGACTTAGTCTCTGGCAGTCCAGTCGCCAGACCCCACGGTGACTGATCGATAGGAGCTAGTGTGGCGCCCCAGGGGCTAGGCCCCCACCCAGGCCCCCCAAAGCACCAATGGGGTCGGCCTCTATGGGTGTGGCAGATCCTCCCCGTCCTGGGCGCTCTATCAGGGAGGCGTGGGGGTGTCCCTCCGCACACAGCGCCCCCCCTTCCCGCCCCGATCTGTGGGTAAAGGACCCAGATGGCCCGTCTGGCTAAATGACCCAGAGCTTGTCTGCTGCTCAGCCTGCCCGCCAGCCCGCCCCCCTGGACTCCGTTTCCCCCGCGCCGATACTCGGCCCGTGCCCCCGCCCCACGCCCCTCGCCCTGCGAGGGCTGGGGGATGTTCGGTGGGTTCGGTCGAGTCACCCGGCGCCGTGAATCGAGGCCCCAGGGGCAGCGTAGGGAACGAGCTGGTGTGGGCTTCGATTCTACCCCCGCCCGAGTGTGTGCGTCTGCATCCCGTCCGTCCGCCCGCAACGCCGCCCACCCCCTGGGTTTATCCTTGCTGGCTCCCGGCTGACCCCCACCCCGCCTACCCTGCTCCCGGGGGAGTGAGGGTGGTTGGTTGGGAGGGGAAGCTAGTGGACTCCGGCGAGGTGAAACGTGCCAGGGTCAGTGGTGCCGGGGTTACGGGCTGTCTGGACCCCCCTTTCGATGGTTGGTGCGTATCCCATGTTGGTTGTAGCAGGTCACAAAAGCTCCCGCGGCTGGCGCGTGTGGAGCTGTCCCCCCCCGATGGGGCTCAAACAATCAATCCCCTTTTTGGGGTGGAAAAAGTGACCGTGAATGGCTGTGGAAAAGCTCCCGCTGGCCAGAACAGCAAAATGAAGGGGGGGATAGGGAGTGAGGTGGGACACCCCTTCCCCAACTCGAGTCGTGACAAGAGAGAGAGGTGTCGAACCGCTGACCGGGGCAACGATGAAGGGGCGGTGGGGTGAATTGTTTAACGGGACACCCCCTCTGGTTCCTTTGAAAAGGGGGGAAGGGAGTGAGGTGGACACCCCTCTCCCCCCTACTTGAGAAGTCGTAACAAAAGAAGGCTTGAACCGAATGGATCTCCGTAGGGCATCGGCTTACACCTCCTGGTGCGGGGGGGTGTCCTTCCCCTTTAAGAAATACGGGTCCACCAACGTCATGACGCGGAAGTGGACGCCGCCTCCGGCCGCTTATTAACCGCCGCACGTGGCGTGCGGGCCCCTTTCCCCCTCTGCATTGGCTCTGGCACGGTCATGGCTGAATGTGCCCTATGCTTCAACGTCTACAGCCGGCTTGCGCCTCACCTGACGGCCGTTCACAAGGTGGCCAACTCGGACGAGAAGCGGCTGCTTCTCGCGCTGGCCGCCGGCCGCGTGGACACGCGGAAGACACCGTGCCCGGTCCCGGGATGTCGCCGGACGCCAGCCCGCCTAGACAGGCACTTGAGGCAGCACGCGGAGCTCTCGACCTCGGGAAGGAAAGAGGCTATGGGGAGGGCGAAACGCCGGAAAGTAGCTCGGGAGTTGCAGTGGCTGAGGTCCACCCAGCCTGCAATCCCTGTCGTGTCCCAGCTAGCATCGTCCTCCGAGGGGGAGCGGGACTCGGAGGACCCAGAGGCCGGCCGCCCGTGCGCCGACCGCGGCTGCAGGCGCGCCACCGAGCGCATACAGGCTCAGCTCACGGACCTGGGGAAACAGGTTACCAAGATGCGGTCCACCCTGCTCCAGATCACACGCCTCTACCGGGAGCTGAGGAAGGGAGAAGGGGGGAGAAGGAGGAGGAAGCGGGCGAGGAGAACCAGGTCGCCTCCTGCACCACCGGCTCCCGGGCGAGGCGCGGCCGGAGGTCCGACGCCCCCCGAGCCTCCGGAGGCTTTGGAACCCTACCCGTTCCCGGACCACGTCCCCGCGCTGAGTTGAGTATATTTCAGGCACGTCACTGTCGCTCTGCTGGCTGTGTGCCTTCGGGGAAGTTGACTCTTGGTTGTGCTCGTTCCACAGACCTTCTCTTGGGGGAGTTCGAAGGGTACCAACTGGGCAGCGAGCCCACCCCCCGCCTGCGGAACAACGTCACTTCGAAGCTGGGGAGAATCAAAGCCTTCCTTGGTTACATGGCCAGGGGCACCGCGGAGCCAGGGGACTTCCTCTTCCTCAACCAACCAGCCCGAATCCGAGCGTGGGCCGCCCGGCTAGGTCAGACGCGCATGGCCGAGCCCACCAGGCAGCACTACCTGAAGAACGTGGCTCAGTTCCTAGACTACCTCTCGGAGACGCCGCCGGCCGCCTGTCAGCTCTCCAGCACGGCTCTGGTTCTGATTCGAAGGGAGGTCAGAGCCCTCATCCGCGGCATACGCCGGCGTGTCGTCGTGCACGAGGTAAGGACCAAGCAGGCGAAGGAAAGCCGACTGATCCCCAAGGCCAGCCTGGTGCGCTGTCACCGGACCGCTGGGAGGAAAATTCCCGCCCTGCTAGGTAAGCAAGCCCTTCCGCCGTTCCAGCGATTCCCCCTGTTCGTTCTTCCGGGGCACCAACAGCCCTTGGTTCATCCAGCCACGTCTGTCTGCCCCTCTCCCCCGCGAATGGGACTCATTCGGGGGGGAAGGGGGGCAGACCGACGTGGCTGGATGAACCAACAGCTGCTGGTGGCCCGGAGAGGAATTGTGCGTTTCTTCTTCAGGGGCACCAGCAGTCCATGAACTGCTGGTGCCCCTGAAGAAGAAACGCACAATTCCTCTCCGGGCCACCAGCAGCTGTTGTTTGAGCTGCTGGCGCCCCGGAGAACAAGTCACCAGCAGCCAAGAGCTGTTGGTGACCCAGAAAGGAAATAGAACCGTCGGTGGTCTAATCTGTCTAATGTCCTTCACCAGATAGCCTCGAATCCAACCCAAGCACTAGGCAACAGTGGCGCTTCTATGGCTTTCTGACTGGCTACCTAACCTCCATCTCTGGGCACCGCTGTGGAGTCTTCCAGAATCTCACAATCCAGGAGGTTGAAGAGGCCTCCAGAAGCCCCGACGAGTCTGCTTATGTCATTAACGTGAGTATGGCGCAAGTAAGGTGGGGGTCACCAGTAGCATGCTCTCTCACTCACTCACTCACTCACTCACTCACTCACTGCTTGTTCTCTGATGGCAGATTACCACTCACAAAACAAACAGAGCCTTTGGGGCGGCTCAGCTGTCCCTAAACAGGGAGGAATACAGCTGGTTCCGCAGGTTTTTGGCGCTGCGGGCTGGTCTCCCCGGAGGGAGCCAGGCTACCTATTTCTTTTTCACTTCCAGAGCCAGTCCTTGTCGGACCCTGAACAAGTACTTTCAGTCTGCTTGGCTCAGTATGGGCCTTCCAGGCAAACCCACCTTTACTGACGTACGCACTGCGATCGCGACTCATGTGAGTAGGCATTGTGACGCCCCTGTAACTACCAGCGGCGGCTTCTATCCTAATCAAGCTTCTGTCTCTCTCCGACGCAGGCAAAGAATGCACACTCTTCAGAGGATCGCCGCAAGGTGGCGCAATTCATGTGCCATGACACTTCAACCTCAGATAAGTTCTACGCACTTCACCTCGGACCTCTCCAAGCACGCGAGCGCCGCAGACTCTTTGAAAGGGCCCTGGTGGAGGAGGAGGAGGAGGAGGAGGAGGATGGGGAGGCAGCGGGCACTGAAAGCCCCCCGCGGAAAGGGCGCAAGAGGACGGAGACTTCCGTCTCTCCCCTGGTAAAAATCACATTCTCTTTGGCGTGGACAGCAGAACGTGTGGCATTGGCTAACTTCCCTTTATGTGTCTCTTTTCCAGGAGGGAACCAGCAGGAGGACGCTGCCATGGCGCCCTGCCAAAGGGAAAAGCCAGGGCGCTCGCCCGCTCGAACAAACAGAAGACTCTGAATCGTCCTGAATAAATATTGTACAACTTAACGGTCAAATGGTGTTCAGTGTCTTCATTATTCCTTTTATTTATTATCTGTGTGGTAAAAGTAAATTCAGTGGGGACAAAAATGAGCCCTGTCTTCTTAGTTCAACGCTGTATGCCTGCTGCGTCCAGGTCCTGCCTTGGCTACGTTCCGATTGGGACAGATTAGCCCTAACTTGTGTGTTAAAAGTGTCACGTGGGATGCCCTCGTCCAGGTTCTGCCTTGGCTACGTTCCAATTGGGACAAACTATCCCTGCCTTGAGTGTTAAAAGTGACTCGCGGGACGCCCCCGTCCAGGTTCAGCCTTGGTTGATAGCTCATAGGGAGAATGAATCCCTTTTCCAGCACAAGGGGGTGATGGGCTGGACAAATCTGTCCAGGTCTGCAAATGCTTTGAACGCCCAGAAGGCCTTGAGTCCAATTCTGTATATTAGCAAGCTTCTCCCGGGACAGCTCGGTCCTTAGAGATGCATGAATAGGTCAGGACAGGGCAGCTGTGGAGTGGAGGTTAACTTTATGGAGTAATAGAAGCAAAAATTGAAAGCACACGTTTGTTAGTCAGATTTCTGTCATCACTTTAGACCATTTGAGGGATGTAATAAAAAACAATGGTTTCAACGCATTTCCTGTTTTACATTTTTAATTGCTATAGCTTCCGAGAATCCAAAGCCACATATTGAAAAATAAAGTTATGACAGCTGTTTTAACATTAAGCTATGATTAAATTGCCACTTTTTACAGTTATGAAATAGTTTGATAACAGGCAGGAAATGTTCATGGGCCAATGACATCACCACATTGAAATGGTCTATCGTGTTTTTACTGCACACAATTGTCATTGCAATGTAGGCTAAACAAACTAAACTTCTAAATTACACGTGTGAAATGTTAAAATATAAAATTTCTTTCAAGCATTTTTTTTAGGGGACACAAATAATACAGCTAATTTGTACTAATAAAGATATGTCCCGCAGTTAAAAATGGTTTCATCATTATTAGTATTATAGCATGGTGACGTCAATATGATTATTTTCAAACTTTTACTCGGGTTCAATGACAAAGAAAATTTTTGTTGCGTTGTTTATAGTCAACAAACTGACTCCTGAAGCAGAAAAACTGCAGGAAAAGACGTTTTCCATGCTCATAATAATTAACTTGTTTACATTACACTTGTTGAACTGATAGATCATTCCTATAGCAGCCAAAACAGCCCAACTCCAAAATCATTAAAAAAAAAATTTGTTCAACCCCCAAAAGAATTGTCATGATCCCTTCAATACCTAACACTATCCTGGTCTGCCTGTTCCACAATCATTTCTTTCTCCTTTGCCTGTGATTGATATTGTGACATTAGTATTTAAGCACTCATTCTTAAAGCCAAATTGCTTAATCTGTGAACTTTTCGTACTTGGCGTTTAGCTGCACTGAAAAATGATCTTATGTCCATTTTCTCTGTCATTTTAACTAATGCATGACACTGCCAGGCAAGTTTATTTATACTGTAGCACATTTTATACACAATATGTATAAAATACATAATATGTATAAAAAGTGCTTTACATAAAGAATGCAAAACTATCATAAAAATAATCACAACAATAAAAGCAAGGAATTGAAAAAGGTTAACACTTTAATTTCAAATTAATTAATTCACTTAAGGACAGAATAGAAATCGATTATACCAAAAATACAATGGGGTTAGTCTGGATGAAGCACAGTGCTCATTTAGCAAATACATGGCCAAACAATATGCTAATTGTGGCCGTTAACGTTAAGTTAACATTATGCCAAGTCGTCACAAATAAAACAATGCATGCGAAATGGCTTTGGCGTGTTAGTTGCATAGCTCATATGAAAGGTAAAGGGCTCTAGATTCTGCTTATTTTACCAAAATAAAATATGATCATGCCATGATTTTTAATTATTTAATAAGGACAGTAAGGTTTGACTTTGCTTAGACAAAAGTCTTGTCACTTGACAGAAATAAGGTACAGTATAGAATATAAAGTCATAGAGGAGTGGAAAAATAATTAATATTGTGTATGGCTCCCGTGAGCTTGGAAGACTGCATTCATACATCTCTGCAATGACTCAAATAACTTATTAATAAGTCATCTGGAATGACAAAGAAAGCGTTCTTGCAGGACACCCATAGTTCATCAAGATTATTTGGATTCATATTCAATGCCTTCTCCTTCTTCTTACCCTACCCATACTCAATAATGTTCATGTCTGGTGTCAGGGCTGGCCAATCCTGGAGCACCTTGACCTTCTTTGCTTTCAGGAACTTTGATGTAGAGGCTGAAGTGTGAGAAGGAGAGCTATCCTGCTGAAGAATTTGCCCTCTCCTGGAGTTTGTAATGTAATGGGCAGCACAAATTTCTTGATACCTCAGGCTGTTGATGTTGCCATCCACTCTGCAGATCTCTTACATGTCCCCATACTAAATGTAACTCTAAACCATAATTTCTCCTTCACCAAACTTGACTGATTTCAGTGAGAATCTTGAATCTATGCGGGTTCCAATAGGTTTTCTGCAGTATTTGTGATGATTGAAATGCAGATCAACAGATGATTCATCTGTGAAATCTACCTTCCGCCACTTTTCCAGATGATCAACTTGAAGTCAAGAAATTATTTGTTGTTCTTACAACTGGGATTGACAACACGATTTTTGTCAGGTACTGTAGTGTACATAAATACATTTAAATATACATACATTTAAAAAAAATATATTAATAATAAAAACTTTAAGGATTTAAGATGCTGATGACTGTTAAATGCGTTTTAACAGTCTTGTGAAAAGGGTCCATCTTTCAGTAATCATAAAATTTTATAATTTCTGTTTTATAGGTTTATTATTGCCAAGCACTCTCTAAAACTAGTTTAAGAGTGCCTCCTGCAGTTCATGGAAAAATCAGCGGGTTACTGCTTAACAAATACCACAATTGAAAAGACATTCTCCACTATACTCTGTTATTTTTAATACCCACTGTTATGTTATGCTTTTCTTCTTGTCTTCTTACAAGAATAAATTCTTTTTCCATCTTTGAAGCAAACTTCAATACGCTTTTGTCTTTTCTTGTGACCGAATGCAAAGGCTTGCTCCTAAAATAGCAACGACTGTATGACAGTGATTTGCTTTCAAACAAGCTCTGTCAAAAGAGGTCCATCCATTCAAGGGTGTAAATTAAATCGGGGCCACTAGGCATCTTGAAACAAGATTGACGTGTTTTGCCGCAGCAGCAATGGCAAACATTAAGGAGTGCAGCAGCGAATAGAGTGCATAGAAAACTGAAAGCACAAAGGCGTGAGATGCACGAGGGAGGCCTGCTTCTGTCGGCCATAAATCACAAGGCCACATCCAGATTATTGAAGCATTTAAAACACAACAGGACCATTTCAACAAGATCTAAGACGGTTTCACTGGATAATAGGGCCATAGGGAGACTGAATGACCCTGAAAATGCACGGGGCACTGCTTGTGTACCAAATGTATACAAATTTACTTCAACATAATTCGTTAGCATTGTCAAAAATCATATACCGTATGCAATAAGGACATGAGGGCTAAACTTGCAACATTGTGTAGTTTTTTAAACCTTTAAAATTACCACCAGTAAAATTACGAGTTGCACATTATTTTAAGGTACAATTATGGCTATTAATAGAAAATCAATTAAGATATTTAGCTCAAAAACTATTCATTTGCTACTCATTAACAGTTTTTAAGGTTGTTGGGTTTTGTTATTGGTTAAGATTAAGGATGTAGAATAAGATAATATTTTATAGGTAGAAATAAACGGTTAAAGGATTAATAATAGATAATATGTAATAAATTCAAGGTGGCAGTTTGTACTTAAACTAAAGTGTTACCAAATTATGTAATTTATACTATTAAATTCGTAATTGTCAGCAATCCAACCTGTGCAGATCGCTGGTAAGCACTTATCAAATAGAACTACAAATCTGCCATTTTATGGACTACAATTACAGTCATGTATCACACACACTCACACCGGTTCCTGATCCTGACTGATTGCAAACACACAGCTGAAGCTGCTCATGAACTTATTTCAGGACTATATACACAGCACACAAACACACAGACTGTGTTAAGTCTTGTTGAACTGTGAGTGAACATTAGGACTCGTTTTCCTTGCCTTGCCATGTTTTTGACCCTTGCTTTGTTTTGTTTGTTTATGTTGTATGCTGCCTGCCTTTTTGACCATCTGCCTGTTATTTTGACTACGACTCTGGATTACCGTTATACATCTGTTTGCACCTGTGTTGACTGTCGCCTCTATTCAATAAAAAGTCTGTACTTGGATCTGCACCTTTGTCCAGCTTCCACTTCACGTTACAGTAATAGTAAATGCAGAAGTTAATGTTAACTAAGGACTCATAAAGGCCTTGTAACAACTCATAAAAGACTAAACCATTCATTAATGATTACTGCATCGTGAACTAGTAATCTATAATGCATAATACTGCACCAGTATTGTAAAGTGTTACCATACTGTAACAGCTGTAGAGTTATTGTTTATCATTAGTTGATGTAAATTAACTAAATTTTTAACTATAGAAATGTTACAACTCACTGTAAGCCTGTTTAAATATTAAATAAAATATGTGATTAATTCTGTTATTTGACTAAACTTATTTTTCTTATAAAATAAAATTGCAGCAATTTAAAAATAATTAAAGTGCACGTTTACATTTTTAAATTGTCTCAACTCATTTTGTGAAATTTAAAAAAAAAAAAATCATATCTTGAATTGTATTGGATCGTGAGCTGAGCGAATCGTTATCCCAAGGTAACTAATACTAAATAAATCCATATTGCAACATCTTGACACACTGTAATTGGCATAATAATAAATACATAATAATTTTAAAAAGGTAAATTTATAGTAAACACAACCAAAATAATCCAATTAGAAAAACTACAGTAAGCGTAAACTAAACACATGGTTTCCGCTACATTCATCCTTCCATGGCGGGGCGCCACACCAAAATTCATCCCGCCACGGCTACATTACAACGTCTCATTCAAAACATTTTATTTTTTTAAAAGCGGGTGATAATCGCACCAAAACGTATTAAAGGGTAAGTGAATTATGACAGCGTGAATTTTTTGTAACCATAGTAGTGCTGTGCGTTATTTGTTTAACCCTTTAAGGTTACGTGCTGACTGACTGGCTGACAGGTGCGTGATGCGTGAGGCCAGGAAACATGACGTATAGCCATTTCACTTTATATGGAACAAAATCAATGCCTAAAGTCTTGAATTAAAAAGTTTGTTGAATATCACAAACTGAAAAAAATAATACACCGTATTAACAAGTTCTTGCGTTTTAATGACTTGAATTCCAGGGTTTGTATTTTTAGGTCCTGAAATTTAACATATCTGTTTATTTAAGCTGTGAATATTTCAACGAAAAATATTTCAAACACGTTTTCATACTTAAAAATTCAATAATTCATATTCAATTTTCAGATTTCACTTACAAAATATTCAATACCCTTTAAAAATACAATGTATAATATTCAAAAGGTCATTTTCAGTTCATTTTATTTCAGTTCAAATATTCGCTTCCATAAATTCAGTGGATCAAATTCGACTGTTAAAATTCAACATTACATCCGGGAACTGCAGGAGAAGCAATAGATTGCCGATTGAAGATCGCCAGCTGCTCTAGCTTTCACCAGCAGGTGGAGATGGAATAATGTAAGATTTTTAACCCAGTAAACAGGCGAGAAAAAGGCTAATAAAGGCACAAAAGTAGCATTCAATTTTAATATCAATGCCTTGGACATTATAAATAATAAAAAGTATGAGTAAAATGAGTAAATGAGGGTTTAGTCGTTTATATTTGCCCTTATGTAACGGAAGCCAGCTGGTGATCGCGTAAAGCTCACCCCTCGGATCCAGGGACAGACGTTGTTCTGCAATCTTATCGGAGCTTGTCTCCCATGCTGGCTCGTTACCTGCTCGGACCGGTGCGGTTACTTGCACATAAACCGTCTTTTGATGAATATGATGTTACACATTGTCTATCTTTATTGACTCTTTCTTCCATAGACGCGAAGTATTATATTGACAGCTAAAGAATATAAACGTAAGTGAAACAGGAGAGGAAATATAATAATAATAATAATACAAAATAGATAAACATTGACAGGGCTAAGAACAATTACGAACAAAGATATTCAAAACCAGAGAGATTTTATGAGAATGTCACAAAACAGTTTACTTGGAAATGTTAAACAGAGAGTTCAGGTATGATTTAAGGTTGGTTATGGATGGGGCGTCTGATTTAAAATAATTTAACATGCGAATGCATTAAAGGGGCGTCTTCAGTTATTCACACAGAACCGTCTAATATGGCATAACTATAAGGAGTAATGTTTGCGCTGTTTAAACGCAGCTATGTCAGGATTGGGATAGGTTATACATTTTCATCATTTAAATTATTATTATGATTGTTAATATTATTATTGTATGACATTTTTTCTAATTTTTGGGGTTCTGCCATGGTTAAACGTTTGCCAAATGTCTTAGTTTGTCCAGATTATTGTTTTATTGTTATGTAGCCTATAGGCGAGAAAAATGTATTAACGCAAAAGTGGCAATGTCGCAGCCAATGATAACTAATAAAATGAGTCGCCTGTGGTTTGATAATAGGCAGTTATAACTGACTTTGTTTTTATTAAACGAGAAAACCGTTATTTATAACTTTTCAGCGACCGTTTGTATTTTATGATTAGCAATGTTGATCTTTTTTGCAGTTATTAAACATATAAACTTATTTAAACTGGTTTAAACTTAATATAGTTGTCACTTGAGCTAGTTTCATAAGATTAATGTTTATAATGCGTGGTTTGACATGCGTGGTTGAGGGGTTCCTGCAAAGCAGCTCAATTCATCCTCATGGGGTATTACTGAGCTTTAATCGCCATCTACTGGAGAGAATGTATTTGCTCATTTATAACTCTTTTCTGCAAGTGTGTTTTATGATTTCACAAAGTCAAACCATTATGTTTTTATTTTATATTTTGAGATGATCATATTTAAATAAACAATTGCTAGGGTAGCTAATAGTTTCTTTTTTCTTGTTTTTTAAAAAAAATCAGTAGCTTATAAAATCCAAATTTTTGCTTGACAAAGTTATTAGTTTAGGATTCTTGATGCATTTTTGCTGTGTTGGAAACTCATAAGCTCACACTAAATCAATTATATCATCAGAAATGACAGATATAAGAAATCCATTAATATTCATCACTCTTTTTACAATTATACAAGCAATTTCGCGCCGACGTCAGCTCCACTTTCTGAAATGGTAAACAGCGAGGTGTTATTCATATAAGCCCAAGCATGACATATGTCATGATTAATATAATAATCGAAACACTCTTGTAGGCTATTCTTATGCTTGGCCAAATGTCATGACTTTCACTTTCATTTTACATTATTATGCACACGCCCAGATGTCATCTAAAACTTTGGAAGAATTCCTATCATATATTGACAGCCATCCAGCATCTCTTAATCAGTTTGCTGTGGGGCGCTGGCTCTGACCTGCCACCGGAGCTCGCGGCCACTCGTTCGACTTTGTCGTGAGCAAGCCGCACAGCACATGCATAAAAACGTCAATCATTTCATTAATTCATCAATTCATTCATTTTCCTTCTGCTTCGTCTCTATTTTAGAGGAAAAGCAATAGCTGGACAAACCAAAGACATTTTGCAAACGTTTAACCGTGGCAGAACCCCAAAAACTAGAAAAAAAGAAGAGAAAGACGATAGCAAAGTGATAGCTAAAAAGGATAAATAGAAATTTAGAATCACGGATGACTTATTTAAGCGCAATAGCCCAAATACATGTCATAAAATAATAATAACAATCATAATTTAAATAATTAAATTATAACCTATCCCAATCCTGACATAGCTGCGTTTAAACAGCGCAAACATTACTCCTTATAGTTATGCCATATTAGACGGTTCTGTGTGAATAACTGACGCCCCTTTAATGCATTCGCATGTTAAATTATTTTAAATCAGACGCCCCATCCATAACCAACCTTAAATCATACCTGAACTCTCTGTTTAACATTTCCAAGTAAACTGTTTTGTGACATTCTCATAAAATCTCTCTGGTTTTGAATATCTTTGTTCGTAATTGTTCTTAGCCCTGTCAATGTTTATCTATTTTGTATTATTATTATTATTATATTTCCTCTCCTGTTTCACTTACGTTTATATTCTTTAGCTGTCAATATAATACTTCGCGTCTATGGAAGAAAGAGTCAATAAAGATAGACAATGTGTAACATCATATTCATCAAAAGACGGTTTATGTGCAAGTAACCGCACCGGTCCGAGCAGGTAACGAGCCAGCATGGGAGACAAGCTCCGATAAGATTGCAGAACAACGTCTGTCCCTGGATCCGAGGGGTGAGCTTTACGCGATCACCAGCTGGCTTCCGTTACATAAGGGCAAATATAAACGACTAAACCCTCATTTACTCATTTTACTCATACTTTTTATTATTTATAATGTCCAAGGCATTGATATTAAAATTGAATGCTACTTTTGTGCCTTTATTAGCCTTTTTCTCGCCTGTTTACTGGGTTAAAAATCTTACATTATTCCATCTCCACCTGCTGGTGAAAGCTAGAGCAGCTGGCGATCTTCAATCGGCAATCTATTGCTTCTCCTGCAGTTCCCGGATGTAATGTTGAATTTTAACAGTCGAATTTGATCCACTGAATTTATGGAAGCGAATATTTGAACTGAAATAAAATGAACTGAAAATGACCTTTTGAATATTATACATTGTATTTTTAAAGGGTATTGAATATTTTGTAAGTGAAATCTGAAAATTGAATATGAATTATTGAATTTTTAAGTATGAAAACGTGTTTGAAATATTTTTCGTTGAAATATTCACAGCTTAAATAAACAGATATGTTAAATTTCAGGACCTAAAAATACAAACCCTGGAATTCAAGTCATTAAAACGCAAGAACTTGTTAATACGGTGTATTATTTTTTTCAGTTTGTGATATTCAACAAGCTTTTTAATTCAAGACTTTAGGCATTGATTTTGTTCCATAACTTTACTTCAGGACGCATTAATATCGTACTGTAGGTCTATTGGACACAATCATAAATTTTCCTAGCAAATCTAATAAATGCTGAAGACATACACGCTACATAAACGCACTAAATCGCACAAAAAGATCTGCGCGCTCTTGAAGTGGCTTATATTTGAGGGGGCGTGCAAGAAGTTTTGTGCACGAGCAGAGGAAATTGGCACGCTAGCAGAGATTCACATGCTCGTACATGTAGGTTATTACATAAATGCGTTCTCGACTTTTAATACTGCACTCACGACATTTGTCATTGAAGTAATGCCACAGGTATTTGGTAGATCTGTGTAAAAAAAAAAAAAAGGCCTGCCGCCACAGCTGGAAAAAAATCCAAGAGGAAACACTGAAACATATAAGGTTAATTACCAGCAGAGAGTAATTCACTAGAACAAATCAGACTTTGGTATTTTGGCATTTCTTGTATTGAGTCTTTAAAGGATGTCTTTGCATATTTACTTATATTTATCTTAATTTATACACTCGTCGGCCACTTTATTAGGTACACCTTACTAGTACTGGGTTGGACCCCCTTTTGCCTTCAGAACTGCCTTAATCCTTTGTGGCATAGAGTTAACATGATACTGGAAATATTCCTGAAATTTTGGTCCATATTGACATGACAGCATCACGCAGTTGCTGCAGAATTGTCGGCTGCACATCTATGATGCAAAACTCTCGTTCCACCACATCCCAAAGATGCTCTATGGCACAGGTGTCAAACTCAGTTCCAAAAGGGCCGCAGCTCTGGACAGTTTAGTTCCAACCCTAATTAAACACACCTGATCAAACTAATTGAGTCCTTCAGGCTTGTTTGAAACCTACAGGTAAGTGTATTGGAGCAGGGTTGGAACTAAACTGTGCAGGGCTTCGGCCCTCCAGGGATTGAGTTTGACACCCCTGCTCTATGGGATTGAGTTCTGGTGAACATGGAGGCCATTTGAGTACAGCGAACTCATTGTCATGTTCAAGAAACCAGTCTGAGATGATTCACGCTTTATGACATGGCGTGTTACCCTGCTGGAAGTAGCCATCAGAAGATCGCTTCACTGTGTTCATAAAGGGATGGACATGGTCAGTAACAATACTCAGGTAGGCTGTGGCGTTGACATGATTCTCAATTAGTACTAATGGCTCCAAAGTGTGGCAAGAAAATATCCTTCACACCATAACACCACCACCAGCAGCATGAACCATTGATACAAGGCGGGTTGGATCCAAGCTTTCATGTTATTGAAGCCAAATCTGACCCTAAGATCGCAGCAGAAGGGGAGACTCCAACAACCATACCAAGTTGTCACTTAAATCATCTTTCTTCCCCATTCTGATTGTCAGTTTGAACTGCAGCAGATCGTCTTGACCATGTCTACATGCCTAAATGCATTGTGTTGCTGCCATGTGATTGGCTGAAATTAGCATTAACAAGCAGTTGGACAGGTGTACTTAATAAAGTGGTCTGTGAATATAAATCAATTTTTTGGTAAGAATTTTAAACAGGAAATTCAGATCCCAGTTTCATAAACAGGATTGTGTTAAAAGCCTCCCACACAACAGAACGCTCAAAAAACCCCTTCGAAAAGGAGGAACTGAATCATGTTTTTGTGGGTGTGTTTGTGTATTACAGGATTTGCATAATTCCTTAAGTGAATCGAGTGCTGAAACAATGCAGACAGAACACGCAAATAAACAGTGGGCGCAATTCATTGGCAGCGAGTTCCTCCCTCCTCCAGAGCATTTTCCTCGTGCTGCTCGCTGGAAAACACCAAGGGAACTGAACTGCACTGATCACTGCATGTCTCACAGGGCTTCGGTAGGAAATCAAGGGCTGTAGCTCATGTCTCTGGGTGCTGGCGGACAGGTACAACACTCCACATAGCTAAAGAGAGCCGTTTGTCACAGGCTCTGGCTGCAGGAAAGCTCCTCTCAGGCCACGGCTTCAATATAAAGAGCTGCATCACCTCTCGCTGCAGTGCAGTGAGTCATTAAACAAAATTACTGCTTTAAAACTTCAGCACCGGCACAGCTGCAAACACATCCATCACCTGCAGGAAAACACCCCGCGGACGGACCCGCCACACACCTCAAATAAAGCATGTCTGCTTGTGACAGAAGATGGGGAAAATATTACACACATTTCCATACTGTGTCAGACTGGCTGTGCTGCAGTGACAGGACATATGCAGTGGAACTCGTACTCTCTGAACAGATATTCTTTAAGTAATGGAGCATTTCTGTTTTTCCAAATGGTTTCATTAGTAAGGTGTTATTTGAGGAGTACACTAATGTGGTAATCCTTTAAAACCACAATATGTTATATAAAAATACCAACATGCCGTAGTTCTTCTTCATGACAAATGTCATAACAAATATCGCTTAATTAATGTGTTTTCATCTACTATAATACAGTGCTGTCTGTTATTGGTAACTATAAGCAAAGAAGGCTGTGAAAAAAAATATTTAGTGCTTATCAAAATATTAACAAAAAAACTGTACTCATTGTGAACAAAAATGGCTGACACAGTACTGTTTTTTTTTTTTTTTTCCAAAAATGAAATATCTTTGGTAATGTGTGACACAATTACTGTTCTAAAACTAGGAATGTCCCGATCAGGTTTTTTTGCCCTCAGGTCTGAGTCCAAGAGATTTGATTTTGAGTATCTACTGCTACCAAACCCAATCTGATACTTCTATATTACCTAAAAAAAAGAATAAAGAAGAGCAAAGAAACAGATCAAGGATGTTGCTTATTTTTCATTTAATTCACCTTATTTTAACATTCAACAATTCTGTAAACAAACAGAGCACTTCTGTGAGGTAGCTTGAACTATGGTTGCACGATTAATCGAAAAAAGATCACAATCTCGATTTGACCCTACACACATCTTAATTCAGATTTTCTACGATTCAGCCAATCATATTTTCAAGGTCAGAAGAGAAGCAAGGCAGTCGCACAAGTCTTCACAGCAACATTGACACCTTTAAACAGCGTTAAAAGTGCCATATACTGTATTTATAAGGTATAATTCACCCAAAAAATGTCATTTCTTTCTTCATGTAATGATGTATTTGTGGCCGCAAAATCACAAGTGAGCTGACCGCCAGCTGTTTGTTTACTACAGAGAATGTGCAACGCCTACTTTAGTGAACACAACCTGCATAGGCTGTGAATAACAGGTAATGAAGTTGTAAATTACGTTCAGTTTGTTGCACAGAGCGATCATGTTTTTTTCTCACAGTGACAGCAGCCATGAGTCGCTCTCGGAGATGAAAGAGAAACCTGTGCGCACATCATTTAAATGATCTTATTGCATGTTAGAGTTATGATTGCGACAAGCATTTGGTGTTTTTTCTTTCATAGCGAACACAAAAAAGAGTTTTAAAAGAGTTATTATTGGAACACCCCCCCATCACCCAAAAAAGCTAATGAATAAATGTCTTCAGCTTCATTTTGTGGCATGACATTATCAGCATAAAGGCAGCACCGCTCATTCCGATACAGAAATAAAACATGCTGAGAGCTCTGCCTTAGAAAAGTGCCCAAAATTAGCATCTCCTTTGACAGTGAACATGTCCTTATCTTAACGCAGCACACATCACAGCGCACCGTTAATCCTGCTGCTAAGGATTAGGTGTGCAATGGGCACAAAACTCAACACAACAGACAGACAGATGTGTACTTTCACACAGCCAGTCAAACCATTGCACTTAGAAGAGGCAGAATGTGTTGTGGCGCTTCTGTCTGTGTTGAATTGACAGCTGAAGCTTTTGTGTGCTTCTGTGTGTGTGTGTGTGTCCTGCACATCTGCAAGCGCTAATGAAAAAGCTTGTGCAAATGCAGCGCATGTAAATCAGCAGAGGGCTAGAGTTACTCGCACGTAATTTCATTGGAGTGGACCTCATCAATCCTGCCGTTGACTCCACGAGCCATCATTTAGCTGTGTTTGCCCATGGAGACGTTTCCCTTTTTAACATTTGATTTTACAGATGTCATTTCAAGAGAGTTACAGTCAAATACACCTAATTCCTACTAAAAGTTTGTGGTTTGGAACAGGGATGAGTGATTTGACAGAAATCTCTTATCACGATGTAAGTCATCTTATATCCTGATAACAATATATATATATCATGATAAATACTGTTACATTTTCAGTGAATTTGATAAAGTAATAGTGTATACTGTATTCTGACAGCATGGCAAGGATTTTTTTCTTTATATACAGTTGAAGTCAGAATTATTAACCCTCATGAATTATTAGCCCCATATATATTTTTTCTAAATTTCTGCTTAACAGGGGGTAGATTTAACTGTTAAACACATTTCTAAACATAATAATTTTAATAACTAAATTCTATTGACCAATTTTTTTTATCTTTGCCATGATGACAGTACATAATATTAGACTAAATATTTTTCAGGATACTAGTATTACAGCTTAAGGCGCAATTTAAATTTTGCAATTTAAAATTAACTTGACTAGGTTAACTATAGGCAAGTTAGGGTAATTAGGAAAATCATTGTAAAACAAATATTTCTTTGGGGAGCTTAAATGGTTTTTAAAAAATTGCTTTTTGCTTAAAACTGTTTTTATTCTAGCCGAAATAATACAAATCAGACATTGTCGAGAAGAAAAAAATATTACAGGAAATACTGTGAAAAATTCCTTGCTCTGTTTGAAAAATGACAAAAAATAATAAATTACAGGAGGGCTAATCATTATCACTTCAACAACATATTTATTGTCTATGTACTTATTTCAGATTTTATCTATTTTTTAAATTTTATATACTCAATAATGTACTCATTCATATTAATTATTTTTCTCATTTTAACAGACCTTTATAATAAAAAATATTTATGAAATATAAAGAAACATTATTCACAAACTCAAAAAAAAGAAACTCAAACTTAAACTTTTTTTACTCAAACTCAAACTTTTTTTACAGATCATTTACAGGTTAAACACTTTTCAGTAAACGACATCTTCAAGCTTACAACCTGTACAATTGTGTACAATTCTGGAATTATGAAGTAATGTTGCCACGCGTCACCACAAAATAAACTAAAAAGCATAATATGAAATGAGAGACTTTTTATTCTATCCATATTGCACAGCAATAGTTGGGAATGATGCCTTTATTTGGATCACAAAAGAGTAAAACTGCAATATTGTAAAGACTTTATATTTTAAAATGCCATTTAGGCATCTGGTGCTGTTTCATAAAATTATGATTTTTTTATATAAAAAAACTAACTATATTTTTGTTCACATTTTTGAAGAATTTTATGCTACTAAATTAGATTTAGCAGTAGTTATACAGCACTTATTTCCTGTGACCTGTTATTCAATTTTGTAAATCTAATAATTAAAATTCCAACTTGAAAAAAATTGAAAAAATAAAAGGAAAATTTAAACTTGGATCTCATAAAAAAAAAGAAGCTTGGCAAATTAGCAGACATTAGACAATAAATATCACAAAATTATTCTTATTATGATAATATTATATGCAATAAATGTATGTATTGCATTTTATGTATTGGTTGTTTATCTATATTTGATCAATCAGATGGGGCCTTACTATCTGTAGCCCCACCTTTCTGTTCTAATTGCTGTTCTGCTATTGGCTGCTAGTGGCCCAGTTTTGAACATGGAGGTAAAAATAAACGCTAATGGCGAAAGTCAAGATGAGGGAGGAAAATAACAAGGTTTTTTCAGGTTTATAGGTTGCTGAGGTTTTTTTTACTCATTTTTTGTCTGGGTATGATTTAATGAGATAAACAAATTAATTTAATAAAAATTTTAAAAATTTTTTTTAGGAAAATGTTAAATCATATTGCATTTTGCAAATTTTTCCAGTACTGTACACCCCTAGCTGCCCAGCCCTTTACTGTAATTATAATAAATTTACCATTGTTATAAAACTAAATTTTCAGCCTTAATTATTTTTGAAATTTGTTTTATAAACTGATTTGATGCTCTAGAAACTATTTTTGTTATTATTAGTAATATTATCAATACTTAAAACAGAAAGCATTAAAAAAAAAACCTTATTTGAACTCTTACTCCTCCATTTTGATTAAAGTATTCAGCATACTTGCAGAATAAAAGTATATGTCTCTTTAAAGAAAATATTTGAAGCAGTAGTATAAATTCATACTGTTAGGGTATATAATTAATATATTTATTATTTTCATCAAATTTTATACATGACAGTCAAAACTGCCCTCAGATCATTTACGCTAAAGAAAATATCTTAAAATAGCCTAGAGAAAGTGCTCACATATGAAAAAGGCCGTCTAATAAAAGCAGACTAATAAAAAAAGTTTGGGCTTCATAGTCATCTCATCTCGAGTGAATATTAAAAACTTATAGATCTTCCTTATGGCCTACTGTTCTGCCGAGGAGCCAAATGACCTGAACAAAACTCAAAACTGATTGGATATTTACTTTTCACATTGTTTGCACAATAATAAGGCTACTTTAGATACCAACAACCCAGTGAACTATGGCATACAAATGAAGTCCGAATTATTAGCCCCCTTTTAATTTTCTTTTTAAAAATATCTACAAAATGATGTTTAACAGAGCAAGGAAATTTTCACAGTATGACTGATAATATTTTGTCTTGCAGAGAAAGTCTTATTTGTTTAATTTCGGCAAGAATGAATGCAGTTATACATTTTTTAAAAGCTATTTTAAGGTCAAAATAATTAGTCCCTTTAAACTACATATTTTTCGACAGTCTACAGAACAAACCATCGTTATTTGATAACTTGCCCAATTACCCTAACCTGCCTAGTCCACCTTTAAGCTGTATAGAAGTATCTTGAAAAATATCTAGTAAAATATTATTTACTGTCATCATGGCAAAGATCAAATAAATCAGTTATTAGAAATTCGTTATTTAAACTATTATGTGTAGAAATGTGTTGTAAAAATCTGGTCTCCTGAAATTGGGGAGAAAAAAACAGAAGGGTTAATAATTCATGGGCTAATATTTCTGACTTCAACTTGTTTAAACAACAAATCACTTCCTAAAGGGAATAGTTCACGATCAGCCTTTTCCATCACTCACTTTCTATACGGCGTGGCTTCAGTCACAAGAACTCATGGGAGTTTCTACCTTACAACCTATGACAGTATTTCATGTCACTGTAAAACATGCTACTGTCAGCACATGTCAGTGTGTTCAAGGCCTCCACCAGAAGATAGATTTCTCCTAACAATTGTACTCCCACACTAAAAAACAGTACACTTTTCCTTTCAGTGCTCTCTGGCATCATAAAAATGACAATCAAACATCATAAATTTCAAACAGCTTCCATCCAATACACACGCACACACAAAAACCTCCCCACTACATTTTAAATGTCAATTATTCCACTTGAAGCCACCCACTAAATGGAAAAAATCCATTTCTGTAATTTCCAATCTTCCATGATTTTCAAAACATAAATCATACAACTGAAAGATAAAAGACTGGAATATTAATGACAAACGCAGGGAGGCTGAAGATTAGCTGGACGTCTGGTGCTATTTCTATTTCACGCAGCGATTCAGTGGTCGCGCATCATGCCTGACCAAACTATGCAAATGAAATTTCCTCTCGGCTTACAAAGTCCAACAAACCTCTCTCATCCTGATTCTTCCTCCTGACAATGGCAAATTATCCAGCCACAGCCTTAATGGCATGTAATATGTAACGCTTGAAGACATTTGTGATAAGTAGTTCATTGGTAAGACCCCTAATCTCTTCCCCAGGACTTGCTCTTGCCTTCCAGCGCCGAGGCAAATCAATGGGCTTCAACGTGGCCAGTTTTCAATCTACTAACACCCCATCATCTGTATTTTCCGGCGGGAGACAGCAAAGGTCTGCTGTAAATGCTGGTGACCGTTGGTGTTTGTTTCTGGAATAGGGATTGAGACGGGCTTCCCAGGCTATGTGAGTGTATGTGTGTGTGTGTGTTAGCCATGACCAGGCACAATCATGCGTGTGTGAAGAGAATTGCAAGGAGACGGTCCAGATCCCAGGGCACATGCTGTTCCACAGTCTGTGGGCCTAAATGAGCTCGATCAATAGGACTGACATGCTGGGAAGAGACTATGCCACTGCGCGCACATACACACACACACAGTTACAATATGGCTCACGACAGACATGCACTTTTAAACCCAGACACGAACTGCATTTTTCCAGTAGCAGCAGCATAATTCAGCTGTTTTCCAGTAACAGGCCTACTTTCTTATCAAGAAGCGTTTGACAGGGTAAAATGTCAAAGTTCTCTTACATCTCTAGTGATATTTGTCCTAAATGTGACTTAATCTGCTCTTTGATTATTTGTTCTTTTATTTGTTCGTCAGTGTTTTTATCTAGTTCTCTCTCATCTGTCTTCTCTTAGAACTGATTACGTTTTTAATGCTTATCACTTCTCTTTCATAACTAGGCTTTAGCCGAATTACATAAACTAACAAACTCATATGACTTTAGGAAATCAAACTAAAAGATTTATTTGTTAATTTTTGACATTTAAGCATGTTGCATTTTCTCGCAAGTTAAAAAAAAAAAGTGTAAATATGTACACTTTAGCTATACGATATACTTTAACAGCCCATCTAAAGTCTTTTAAAATATCAAATTGTTTTTGGAAAGCGTCGTCAACGTACCCTGATGCACCGAGATATCGAATTGAACCGAATCGATGGCATGATAATCGCAGTGTAGGTTTACATCCCTACAGGCAATACAACATGCCAGTCAGTAATGCAACATGCAGTGGCTTATTGCCCATACTAAATGCACGTCCTAATCGGACATAGAAGACAGATCAAATTTTTTGTGCACAAAAGTGTTTTTGGAGCATCCTACAGTATGATTACAGTCGATACTGTTGCTGTCTTTGGAGGATGACAGAGCGCTTGGATTTAGTATCGATTTTTGGTACCAATTAGTATCGAAATTTAATTAATTTTCATTTCCTGCTAACATTTAAGTACTGTTAAGCGTGTTCTTAAAACACGGAACCACGGATTGGCTATTGTATTCACATGCTCAACAGATATGACTGTGATTGGCCATGAAGGTCATTGGTTTACCACTGTTCACCAAGTTCAAACACAGATACAGAGACACTAGAGCATTTCAAAGCTGTGTCGATATGTACTAAAATATCTTCATTTGTGTCCTAAAGATGAACAAAAGTCATAGGGAAAGGGAATGACATGAAGATGAGTTATTAACAACAGAATTTTTAATTTTTCGGGTGAGTTAAGCCTTTCAGTGGTGGAAGAATAATTTTTTTTTTTCAATTTATGCCAAAAAAAAAAACCTAGCAAAATCTATAGGGAATCCACTGAATTTACAAGACTGGTAAAATTAGCCTTCATCATAATCTGTGGTATGTTTCCAAAAATCATCACATGCAATGGTTTGGACAATAGACTTCTATGTTATGTTAATGTGTTATGTTAATATGAACCTGCTGGATAAACTCAGCTTTCTTATAAAATCATTTGGTTGGGATTGCAACTCTGCTCTGTCTTTTATTCTATGAATTTTCATTACTTTGCTGTCAACATGACTCACTCACCGCGTGAACTCCTTGCATCTGTTCAGTTTCAGAACATGCAGCAGAGCAGAAGATCAGACTATTTTTGGAGAGAGTGAAGGGGGAAACCACAGACTGAAATATTTTAAATATATTTTATACTGTGTGGATGACAGACAGTATGATTGGCAGATTTCATTTATTTATTTTTTTATTTTACTTAAACCGCATTTGAGTAATTAAAATGCAAAATCACATTAGATGAATCCAAAACTTCATTGTTTTGTAATGACCATTTATGACCTAAAAGTGTCACTGAAAGACAGCGTCTGCAGAAAAAGTTCAATGAATACTTCTTCAGCATTGCCTATTAATGATGTACCTGATTAATAGAACGGGATTTGTGCTATATCTGTGATTTGTAATGTCGCATTTAATAAAGCCTGAATCACTGATTATGGATAGGTTCTACTAGCTGGCTTTAGCCATGTCGCACAGCTCATGTTTGGTGTAGACAATATCAAAACAGCAGATTAACTTAACAAATTTCCGGATCACTGTTTAAATGGTCTCGTTGTTTTTGTTTTGCTTGTTTGTTTTATATACTGGTGCCATGTTTATTCTTTCAAAATAGTGCCTAAACTGATTCTTAAAAAAGAGCACATAACAATGGCTTTTGATCAGTTTAAGTTCTTAAATGTATATCTACATATATAAGATATATCACACTCCTAGCAGTGCAATATGGCTGTATATCAGCACTGGCTGGAGGCGTTCTCAGTGTCCCACCAGTGAAGATATACAGCTATATCGCATTGCTACGAGTGTGATATTGCGTTTATACAACAGTTAGATGGCATAATCGTGTATATAAAAATATCAAACACGAGAGTCTAAAAACCCTTTTGTAAGAAAAATGACTTTTTTCTGCCATTCATTCACATTTGCAGCTGACATCAAAACAGCAGAAGCCGTTGCTACTTCACCAACATCACTTTAGAACTAGTATTGGAATGATTCTCCAGTGTAATGTCTAAAGTAAAGGCAAAACAGGTGATTTTGCTGTCATTTTATGATTATAAGACTAAAACGGCATGAACAGTCTACAGAGATTTCCCAGTATTTCTCTGTTGCAATCGGGAGATCACAATAATTATCCCAGAAAAAGCCAAAGCAGTGCCAACACTACCAGATTACTGTTGTGTTTGCAATAAGGAAGAAGCTAAACACATACAGGGAAAAAGTATCCTATACAAAGAGTGGCCAACACAAAGTAAATACATTCTTAATATGCAAGTCCTATCTCACACATCAAATACACTACAATTATATGGTATATACAACACTACAACATGCAAAAGAGAGAGATCTACTTGCAGTAGAATGTCATTTACCTATTTAATAATGATTTGATCACCTGTAGTTAGACATTACGCTGTTTTTATCCTCTAAGGGCTTATTATGCAGCCTCTGTTGCCATTTTGTGGAGGAACATCATCAACAGTCTTTGCTTTGCTCAATGACAAGAAATTAGACATATTTTAAAATAGGCACTATCCTTATAAATAAACGGCATAGTTGCAATCTAAACGACTACATTCTCGACTAAAAAAGCCTCAAAAGTACATTATGTTGCCCAACAGCAGCAATATTTGTCAAACTGTAGAGTTTCCGCTGTTTGTTGCTGTATGTGGGCGGAGTAATGAACGAGAGCTGTTATTGTTAGAATACCGAACAGCTATCAGCCAATCAGATTCAAGAACCAGACTGAATTGTTGTATAAACAAAAACAAAACACTAGAGATTTACATTAATTGAGATTAGAACCTAAGCCAGCAGTTGGTTTGCAACAAATTAGCTGCATAATTTATCAGTTTGTTTATAGAAATGTAACACCTGTCCTAACTTATTGCTTGTCCTCCCCAGTCTTAAGATCATTTGAACAACAGAGTAAACAATATATTTCACTATAAATATAGTATTTTGACTGAAAAGTAATATTCCTTCTAAATCAATAGCTACCTTTTTCCATGTGAAGTAAACTGCGGAAAACTGAAACATCGAATAAAACATTTGCGAATAAAGGACTGTTTCCTTACAATGAGTTTAAGAGTCATTGTCATGTCCTCAAAAACTAGTGCCAAATATCAAGAAAAATAGAATTTGCTCTGGTAGTAGAAGCCACTGTGGGTCCATATCTTTTACAATAAATTAACTGTGCCTCAAAACACAGAGACGAAATGCAATGAACAGAGTCATAACTGGCTTTTGGTGGTGTACGTAAGTCCGCTCTGTGGGAGCGCAGCCGCTCAAGACGGTTCCTAGAGGTAATAATACACAATCACTTTGATGACAGGCTTTGGCTAAAAGATTTTAAATTGACCAAATTAACTTTTCATATGTTGTACAATCTGGTTGGTCCGCTGCTTTGTCTATTAATGCTGTCCCAATCTGCCTCCTTTCTGACAGAATAGCTTTTTTTGTTGTGATATAGTCTGTAAAAGCAAAATCAGTTGTAAGAATAAGTATTTATGTACATTTTCAAAAGTCATTAAGACATCACAGAACTTCAATACCTATTCCTAATAAAGCAATCCACCTATTATTTTAATATGCAAAACTGATACCCTTTGATGGCAGATGTTTTAATATACAGTAATTTCTAACATTCATTCATTTCGTTTCATTTCCCTTTGGCTTAGTCCCTCTATTCATCAGGGACCACCATAGTGGAATGAACAGCCAACTTATCCAGCATATGTTTTACACAGCGAATGCCCTTCCGGCTGCAACTCAGAACTGGGAACACCCATTCACTCTCACATTCACACACATACACTACGGCCAACTTAGTTTATTCAATTCACCTATAACGCATGTCTTCAGATAGGGGGGAAAACTGGAAAACCCAGAGGACTCACGCAAACAAGGGGAGAACATGCAAACTAAAATATTGATTAGTTTTAAAAACCAAAATATTTGCTACATTATATGAGAATTAGCCTATAATCACATGATTTGTGATTTCCACGAGGAAGGCACGTCATACGTCAGCAGTGGCAGCACCAAATAGCTTTACTGTTTGTACACTGAGATCAGGAGGTGAGTGAGTACTCCGACATTGATTTCCTATCCTGTCATTTGTCCCAGCAGAACAAAGCATTCGCCGCGCCGCCACTAAGACGTGTGGCAGGAAGCAAGTCTATAAATAGACCCCTTGCTCTATGCGTCTGAATAAAAATAACCTCCAAACTTAAATTGAAGGTATAGCAGGCACCCCATTCATTGTCTCACACAACAGTGTCCCACATTGTTTTCTGCAGAGCATCCATCTTCCGCCAAGTCCCTTTAAAGGGACAGGTCACCCTAAAATGAGTATTCTGTCATAATTTACTTCCAATCTAATTATTGTCCCGTCGAAGACTAAAATTATTTATGCAGCTCATAACAACCCATCTAAAAGTTGTCCAAATGACTTATGCACCATATTTGTAGCTAATATATATATCCAAATACCTTTCACAAACTTGAATCCAATGCCACTTCACCAACCCGACGAAAACAACCCTGTGTCCCCCGGGTCCCGGCAGCACATTGTGATGTGCCTTGTAGACTGTCACCATTCATCTTCGCCAGCAGGACAAAATCTATTCCTCCAGATTGTCCTTTCCGTGCAGCTCAAATGCAAAGCACAGTAAATCACAAGTCCTGTGGTATTCTGCAAAGAGCTCAAAATCCAGTGGTCAGGGAGCAATTAATCTTTCACGCTGGGCTAGCCTTGCAATAAGACTGAGTATCTGAGGGGTCTGGATCATTAGGGACACCGTAAATGCCTGGCTAGAGCTTAAGAGTATACAATACAGCACCAAGCATTATTACCCTTGATCCAGAAGCTCCGCAAGGGCATTCATGATCATAAAATCCTACAGTACAGCCGGTCTCTTTACTGACAGTGCTTCTTCAAATCGAATGCCATGTGTAATTGTTGGATGATTATTCTATCGCGCTGCAACAATAAGCAAACTCATCGCAGTGGCTGACTGAAAATAAGAATGCTTTAATTGCCATAATTGTGCTTTTGCACCCTGTATATCCTTGTTTTGAGAGAATCATGATTCTACCTCCACAGGAGCAAACAAATCGACGTGCTTTAAACTGGAAGCTAATTAGTTCCACTCAGTTGAGGGTTGTGACAGTCGTTACCTAAGGGCATCTAATGCAACCTAGACAGGTGTAAAATCTAAGGGTGTTTTTAACACCTGCAAGATGTGTTGAGTTCGGAGTTCGTTAAATTTCCAAGTTTGTTTTAGCTTGCTAGATTGTGTTCCCAGGGGTGCACCAAAATAACACGTCAGAAAGAACACAGCACTGTCGGAAATTAATGACTGCTCCTTATTATCCTCCCAAAATGCATGAACAATAGGAAGAAAGGGAGCTAATTCTTGTAAAAGGATAAATGTTCTGCAGACGTAATTGTTCCTTCAGATTCACATTACATTTTTTGCGCAAAGACAGGTGTTTGCATTCTAATGTCACTTTTTAGATTTATTACATTATTAATTCTGGATTAGGTTTCAGTCAAACAGACATTGTTATGTAACAACAAGATTTTCTACTAGTCATTAGGAGGACCTAAAATTGTAGGGCATGCTGTATAAAAGCAAAAAAACTGTCATTAACCCAAAGTAAAATGTTTTCTGCTATATTCTCTATATATGTTATCTATACATTTTCTTTACATATTATTTTACTGGCAGCACGGTGGCGCAGTGGCTAGCACAATCACCTCACAGCAAGAAGGTCACTGGTTCAAGCCCCGGCTGCATCAGTTGGCACTTCTGTGTGGAGTTTGCATGTTCACACTGTGTTCACATGGGTTTCCTCTGGGTGCTCCGGTTTGCCCCACAGTCCAAACACATGCGGTATAGGTGAATGGAATAAGCTAATTTGGCCATAGTGTATGTGAGAGTGTGCAAGAGTGTGTGGGTGCTTCCCAGTGTTGGGTTGTGGCTGGAAGGGCATCAGCTGCGTAAAACGTGCTTGGTAAGTCGGCAGTTCATTCACCTGTGGCAGCCCCAGACTAATGAAGGGACTAAGCCAAAAAGAAAACAAATAAAGAAATGAATAATTGTTATTTTGCTTTTGTCTGTAGTTTGTGTGATTCTTGACAGGCCAGAATAGTTATGCCAGAAGGTGGCAACAAATGACAGAATGACTCAATAAATTGTTCATTTAACCAGTTCATTCAAAAACATTGATTTATTCACAAACAATATGACTGAATGTGTCAGTAGCTATGCTTCTACCCAAAAATGTGTCGCAAAACTGGAATATCAAATGCAATCTCTTAACAATTCATAATTTTTGATTTTATGGCTAATTCGTATGAATTCGTACATCTAATTCGCCTCCTTTTTAAAATCATACATTTTTGTACGACTGAACTCGTAAGAATTTGTACGAATTAGCCACTAAACTGACAAAACGTAAAATATTTTCGTTTCCTCATGAGATCAAACTGGAATATCGCATATAAGACATGCGAATAAAGCAAAATAGTCACTTCTTGATTAACTATCAAATATCAATAGTAAAAATGGAATTTAATGCAGTAAGAGAAGCTGCGCCAATCTTTTCCTTATTTATTTAATGCCTTGCCCCTCAGAAAACAATATGCCGACACAAAATGAACTCACGGTGGTGTTTGAAGGCGTCAGATGCGGAGCACAGACAATTGATTCTGGAGGTAATTCATAATATAATCAGAATGACCAAAACAAAATTTCAGATGCTTTACAATGTGCTCAACCTCTTGGTTTCACATTATCTCTTATAACAAAAACTTTTTTAATGCACATACTGGAATTTGTTTGCAAAAAGTGTTTCCAACGTAGTTTATGCACATCTTTTCTTATCGAACAAAAGTTTATCCTATCTCAGTTATGCACATTTGCTTTTTTATGCACATTGAAAAAATGTATGCGCATATTGGCGTTTGCATCAACCTTTTTTTATGCGCATATACAAAATGCGGATCAAAAATGGGTGAATGAAAACATAGCTACTGAATCATTTACTCAGTGCTTTTATACCACCATAAAATAACAATCATACTAAAGGTACTGTATGTGACTTTCTGTAAATAAAAAAAGTATATGACAAATGCATGTCAGAATTCACCACAAAATTGATGCTGAGAGACCCATAACAATGACAACATGGTCAATATAGCATATATTCAAGAAATACCTACCAAGTAGGTACTGAAGTTCTGAAAAAATATAACATTTTAGACACCATTTAGCCTTTAATTTAAGAACAAAGCAGTCATTGAATCATTCAGAGTGATGATTGTTCAAAACACTGATTAATTTAGCAACTGTTGTCCATAGATGGAAGATTTTGTTGGGACGTATTCCAGTGACAGTAAAAAAAAATTAGGTAAGAATATGTTTATAATGTAGGTCTCTGAGTATTAACGACTTGTTTATTAAGCTATTTTGCATATTAAAGCAATGTCATACATTGATGCTGTTCAGATTAACACCACTTCCTGTACAAACACATTATAGTGGGTACCAAGCTTACGGCATCTTTTTAATGTAGTTTACTGCAATACATTTATTATAGGCTGATTTTACCTTGCATGGCACATGTATGAAACCTAAATGTATTATATATACTGCATATATGTTTTTATACAGTTATACGGAATTATTAGCCCCCCTAAATTATTATCCCCAGTTTATTTTTTCCCCCAGTTTATTTTTTCCCCAAATAGAGAGATTTTTTTTTTCAATACATTTCTAAACATAATAGTTTTAATATATCATTTCTAGTAACTGATTTATTTTTGTATTTTCAATGATGACAGTAAATAATATTTTACTAGATATTTTTCAAGACACTTCTATACAGCTTAAAGTGACATTTAAAGGCTTAACTAGGTTAATTTGGTTAAACTGGCAGGTTAGGGTAGTTAAGCAAGTTATTGTAAAATTATGGTTTGCTCTGTAGACTATAAAAAAATTAAGTGGCCGATAATTTTGGCCTTAAAATGGTTTTTAGAACAGTAAAAACTGCTTTTATTCTAGCCTAAATAAAACAAAAAAGACTTTCTCCAGAAGAAAAAATATTATCAGACATACTGTGAAAGTTTCCTTGCTGTGTTAAACATCATTTGAGAAATATCTAAAAAGAAAAAAAAAAATTCAAAGGATGACAATTCAACTGTATGCCACATATAGGCAAAGGTGTGTATATGTGCATATACAGGCCATACAGGTCTCCTGTATTGCTTCTTTATATCCACATATAACCCCTATATGTTTATACAAGATGTCTACTATATAGCTCATATCTCGCTTTGGTAACTGTCATACATGATGCCTAGGTCATATTTTCTATTATCAAGGAAATAACTGAGAACGAACTAAAAAAATGCAAAACACGTATGTATGTGCAAACATTTGAAATTGGTTTCACATTTAATTAGCATGTTATGGAACTTAACTATGGCAAATGAATGAGAGGAGATGGGAAACTATGATGTCTACATGTTTTACAGAAACATTTACAAGGTCAATTCTTTCTTGTATGAGGATGGTGGAAAAGTTGGATATGTGTAACAAAATGGTTTGTCTTTTTTTATTTAGTTTTTTTTTCTGTTCATTTTTTAGTCTTAATTTTGTTCTTTTACTGTATTTTTATTTTAAAAAATTAATTTCTACATGGGCTGTTGTCTAGCAGCTATGTATTTGATCATTTTACTAATATATAGGTAAACATATAGGCGAACATATAGGTGAACATATAAGTGCGTATATGCACACATACACAGTATATATGCATATATGTATCTATATAGGTACATGTATGCATGTATATATGTACACATATATGTGCATATTGTAAATATAATATAAAAAACATGACAATTTTATGTCATATTAAAATATATATGTTTATATTCTTGTTTTACCAACTGACATGAATATTTAAACTATAAATTTTGACAGGACTTGCGCCACATGTGTAAAAAATACTTTCTAATTTTTATTTTGCAATTCTTAATTGAAAAAACATATATTTAGTTTCCTGCTGTCAGTGAGCCATTAGAAAAGACCTGCATGTTTTTTTTTTATAAATGGTACATTAACAATTCCATCATTCAGATTTGCCTTTATAATAGTAATGCTACCTCAATTTATATTTATTTTAACTTGACATTCTTCACCATTATGGGCTTTTCAAGCAAACATTCAAAGACTTTTCATTGTGGCACAAAATCGTTGGCCTCAAATTATCTTCCATTTCTATTCTTAATATCACAGATTCTCCCTCTGTAATGATAAAACCTATTGTTGCACAAGGACTGACCCCGATGTCTGCCGTGAAAACAATTACACCCCCCTCCTGAGGGGTCACACAGCAATTACAATAATCCCACACACAATCACCACCGTCTCTGTGAAGAAAGCTGCACTTACCCATGGCAAAAAAGGGGATCCCGAGCAGCGTAGAGTTAAATTTCCCATCAGAGATGAAAAATATCCCAGCTGCCGTCACGTTGGCGATGCAGATGGTGAGGACGCCCAACAGGCCCAGAAAGGGCTTTCCGCGTAAGCAGTCCCGCATAGAGCTGGAGATGGTGGCTGCCAAGAGCACCAGCACCAAGCTGACCAGCACCTCGCTCTTGGCCAATACGCCTGTCTTGTGGAAGTCCCGCCATAAGCTGAAGGACGTGAGCGACTGGATGTGTAGTTCCTGGCTGTCTGTAGCCAGTTGGTGCACCAGCTTACAGAATTCAGTCTCCCACTTCTCAGCAATGATGTCCTGCACCACTGGGCCAAGGTTGCGGAGGTAGTAGGTGATTTGGATGGCGCGAGCAAACTTGACCTGTTGGTCCCGGTTATTTGCGGGCAAGGCCACACCGCCCAGCTGATGGCCAATAAAGGACACCCGACCATCCTAGAGGCAAAAACAAACCAGTTACTAATTTAGTCCAATCATTAAACGACACCGTTATGAATGAAATTTAATTTGAATGCAATCTAAAGTGTACTTTGCAATCAGCAAAAACCAACTGCTGTCCAAAAATATGCTAAATAATTGGCAGGTTTGGAACATCAGTGGAATATTAAAGTTGATGAACAATTGAACTCAGGCCGTAACGTTGGCTGCTGGAAGAAAAAGCAACAGCCGCCACATCAATACTAAAAACTATTTTAAAATAAAAATACTTTATTTATTACACCTTAAAGTGAAAGAAATCCAAACAGGTTCTGAACAAGTAAAGGGTGAGTAAATGACGGCAGAATTTTCAGTTTTGGGTCAACTATACCTTTAAAACAGGGGTCTCAAACTCAAATTGCAGGGGGCCATATAAGTGACTGACAATTCAAAGGTGGACCGTTTTAGCATTCAAGCACAAGAAAAAAGTGGAAACCTGAAGTAATTGATGCACTCAGACTTTCTTCCCCAGAGTATATGCAGTCAAAGCTCATTCTTTTTGTTTCTTGTTCTAAATATTGAAGTGGTTGGTTAAATTGAAATGGAAATCCTGCAATTTAATAATAACAATTATTATTATTATGTCCCAATCAATTGTTGCTTACCCAGAAGCTTAACAGATAGCGTAAGACAGCAAAAAGCAGATTGAGTAACTTAAGTGACTTGAGTACTGGCAATTTTTCTTCTCAATATCATTATTTTTAGTAAAACTACATCAAAATTATGTATATATTCACTTTTACTTTAACATGATCAATTCAGCCAGTAGTAAAACTTTACTAATGCACATGCTCTATACAAATTTGAATACGCACATGAGTAAAATCTATTAAAGAGATCATTTAAATCGAATATTGGCAAAATTATTATATTTACACCACCATCATAACATAAAGAAGTGCTTGTACAACAAAAGACATGTGGTATAAAAATAATTATAATCAAATGACCCTTGAATATTTTCAGAAATAGAGCTTTAGTAAAAATTGAGCACTTGAGGACATATATTTTAACGTTTAATTCAGCCCCGGACATAATCTGCATGTTCATTACTCTCGACTGCATGCTGAGAGAAACCAAAAGTAACCCGGATATACAGTGTTATGCTTTAAACGTTCACAAGTGGCTATATGCGACTGCACAACAATGATAGTGGTTTTAAATATATATGTTTTGGTGGTCCAAATCTTGTTACTTGTTACATCAGTTGCGGGCGGGAGGGAGGAAGAGGGATGGCCGCAAATGGCCAGCAGTTTGAGATGCCTGCTTTAAAACAATTCATTCATTCATTTTCCTTCACTTAGTCCCTTTATTTATCTGGGGATGCCACAGCGGAATGAACCGCCAAGTGACCTTCTTGCTGTGAAGTGACAGTGCTAACCACTGAGCCACCGTGTCGCCCTTTAAAACAATATAAAGGCTTACATACATTTTACGCTAGACATTTATAAAATGCACAGTTCAGAGTTTTATTTCTGGGAGAATCCTGCTCCAATCCCATCTTGTAGACCCCTGACTGCATTTTAATATTAATCCCATGTTGTAATCATGTGTGACTTGCAGAATCAGCAAACCAGTAAATGAGCAGCTTTGTTGGTGTGGATTTGTTCTGGTATTTGAATGGATTTAACACACTTCAACAATGGTCTTCCGTAACATAAAAAAAGGCTTCTCAAGGAAACAGTGCGTACTTAATGTCTTTTAGCTAAATGTCAGACAGGCAAAACAGGCAAGAGGAAAACACAAGCTGATATGAAACCACAGCATGAAGCTGGATAAATGTGTTAAAGTGCCCCTGTTGTGCTATTATAAAGGTTTCTTGTTTTGCTTGTGGTTTCTTACTTAAATGAGGTGAAGTTCTCAAATAACTTGTCATTTTTATATATTTAAATTTCAGTTGCGGGTGCTCTCTCAGCTATATTGTACACCACTGATTCAATTATTCATTAATCCGAATAAACATTGGAAAAATTAATTGATCAACCTGAACCTATACCAGGGCTGTGCGATTAGGGGAAATGTAATTACAATTCTTTTGACAGATATTGCAATTTCGATTTGATCTGCGATTTAACTTAACTGTAAAGAAACTCTTTTGACAAAAGTTGTAAACCTGTAACGACTAGGCATGGGACAATAACTATTTTTAAGTTATAACACGGTTTGGAAAAATTAAGGTTTTAAAATGGTCAAAATTTTTTGTTATACCGTTCCTAAGATATGCAAGTTTTTTTTTATTTACTTTTTTGTTTTTGTTTTTTAGGACAACAGTATCTCCAGCAGAAAAGATATCCAAAGAGGTTTTAAATTGTAAAGAAATCTGTGTTTTTGAAACTAATGACGACAGCAGAAGTCAATCATTGATTTGATTTATTTAACCTGACATGTTTACTGCTACAAAATATGTTCAAAAGGGAAAAAGTTTTAGTTTTTTACCCAGACATTTAAAAAGAATATATTTTAGAGCAGTAATCACAATACCATGAAACCGTGATATTTTTATCCAAGGTTATCATATTATCAGAATTTTATACAGGCCCATGCCTAGTAACGACTGACTTCCATATAGGAAAAACAAAAACCAAAGAAGTCAATGGCTATTGGTTTCCAGCTAGCTACAAGATATATTTTTGTGTTCAACAGAATATGTTTTACGCAGCAGATGCCCTACCAGTCGCAATCTATCACTGGGAAACACCTATACACTCTCATTCACACACATACACTATGGGGAAACCGGAGCACTCAAAGGAAACCCACGCAAACATGGGGAGAACATGCAAACGCCATACAGACACACCAAAGCTCGAACCAGCGACCTTCTTGCTGTGAGGTGACAGCGCTACCCATTGTGCCACCACGCTGACCCCATCCTACACATAATTATTGAATTCAAGCCCCTGCACAATTTGAGTAAACTGATCAAATATTATTACTGTCTACAATTAAATCTACAATAATATTTTTTAGATTATATTATATGTGTAATTGTATTTATGGCAATTTCTACTTTTGTATTACAATTATGTTAGGCACCTATTGGGTCTGAGAGTTAAATTGACAATAAAGCTGACTTTAACTACACATGCTACCTTCATCTGATTTATTTATAATTGTTGCAGTGCTCAGAATAACCAATCATATATGTTTCTGTTAAGCTTATAAACACAACGGCCAATCAGAATTGTTTAAATTACTAAGCACTGATTACGCTTCTGTTTTATTGAGAATGCACAATTACTGGCTTAATTCTGTTATCTACAGTTCTCTCATCATGAACAACAAAGTGCAGATACAATGTAAGATTCATTTTACAGCTTCAGTGGTTGTAATGAGAGTTTTTCGTGCATTAATGGTTTGCCTCAACAAAAAATAAGTAACTACTCTTGACATTAACCACATAAACCATTTAAAATGTTGCAGCCAGCCAATGAAAACCATATAGGCTAAATTATGTATACAGACGTTTAGAAGTGAAGCTGGAATTCCTGCCGACTTATTGTGTCAAATCAAACATTGCAGACCTTTTACATTTACAAAGATCTACTTTACAAATTACAGGAATAATGAATAATATTATACATGTAGAAGCATACTTAAAGAAAGTCATCAGTTTTGCAGCAAAACAAAGCAGACTGAAAAAAATCATGAGACGATTAGGAGATATTCTACATATCTTAATACTCCAGCATTCAAAATTGAGCTGGACAGTGCATCACTCTATGCTGAGAGAGCGATGGAGCCTTGGATGCAGCAATACAGCCTCAAGATGTTCTGAAAAAGACTGGCACAATATGAATGGGCTTTTGTAGAGGCCACAGCGAGCGCCTCATTCACACAGATCGTTCTCCTACTCCTACTGACGTAGGCTTCTGAAAACAATAGGATATCTAGTTGCTGTTATATTTAGTCTTTCGTCTGCAAACACCACAGTATTATAACTAAGACAGCCGAACAGCTCTCATACTACACTCTTAGAAAAAAAAAGGTATGCTAGCTGTCACTGGGGTGTTACCTTTTCAAAAAGTACAAATTAGTACCTAAAAGGTCCATACCTTGAAGGTATTAGTACCTTAAAAGTACAAAAGGGTTCCTCTTAAAATGTTTAGTTAACAATATATATTTTAGAGGTTCCATTATGGACTCTTTAAGTACAAATGTGTACCTTTTGAAATGGTACCACCCCAGTGACACCTCGCATACTTTTATTTCTGAGAGTGTGCAGTAGATGCTACTGTATATTCAGATTAGGACACTTGAAATTTATGTACTGCTAAAAATTATGTTTACGTGTGTTTGTGGTTCAAGATTTGGGTTAACATCTAAAAACGTTTGGGAAAAATGTATTTAGGTCAATGATGAACCCAAGCCTTTATGCACAAGCATTTCTTATGTAAACAGATATTTTCTGTAGAAATAGACTTCCCAGCATGCACTAGGGTCTGAAAGATTTATGTGGTTTCACTGTTTTCCAACAGCTGTTGTTGCTTTGTAATATTTAATTCATTAATAACTTGTTTTCTTGTGTTGGCAAGATGTGTCTGTTCCTCTGCTTAAAATTATAGTTAATTGTTTGCTGTGTCTGTGAGTAGTTTTTAAAGTCATTTTAACTGTTTTTGTTCCTCATCTGTTCCACTGATGCTGCAACAGTTTAGGACTTGGCACTTCATGAATAAAAATCATACAAGTAAAGGTGATTAAACTCTTTTAAAGTGAATATAAGTTGTGAAATATTCTAAGAGTTCATGTAAATGTGATTCCTATGAACTCAATGTTTGTAATACCTTGCTGAATTACATGATACTCAATCCTAAACATTTGCATTAATTAATACTGCTTGCAATCTGTTGATAGCATGTTACTGGTTGGATATAATTTACAAGATGCAGCATCTAGCACATCATTACTAAAAAATATATATGAGAATAAAAGTCTACATTCTGCGAGCGTCTTCTAGTGTACATTGCATCACCAGAGTGCAGTGCTGGAGAACTATGCAGCTGATACCGAGGCTGCACACACTACATTACAGCAGCACTCTGTCTGCTGCTAATTCTGAGCGTTTCGTAAGGTTTTGTGAAGCACAGTCGCAATACGACGAGCTTCTTTTTTCATTGTTGCAATGTCGTTCCATCACACGCACACACAAAGGCAGCCTAAAAAAACGCTGTCTCGTTAGGCGGCTCGCGAGGTTTCGAAACACAGCCGTCGTCGCTCCAGACAATATATATGTCTCTTACCTTTAACGTCGTGTTCGGATAGCTCACGGGGACCTTGGAAAAAGTGCTGTTAGACAAAACAGCTAAGCGAATGTCTTCAAATATGGTGATGATATCATCCAACAGGCATCTCTTGTCCCGGTGCCTCAGGACACAGAGATGCGCGAAAGTGTAATTGAAGCCTTTATAATTGACACGCATATCCAGGACCTTCTTGTGCACCTGGAGCACCTGCTCGGCCAGCTCCAAGATATTTCCCCCGGATCTGGCCAGCAGAATGAGTCTGCCATATCTGCCGGGGGTGTGCAGGTCCGAGTACAGCTTGTGCTTGGACTGGTCGATGGGGAAGAGGCTGTTGGCGAGACTCCGCTCGATCTTCGCGAGGCTGTGCGTCGGGGCGACCAGGATCTCCAGGTCCGTTTCGGGCTTAAAGCGGCTCAGCACCGTGGATCCGAAAATGATGGTCAGGACTGCGGGGACGGTGAGGAAGAACACCGGATGCCTGCTCACGAACAAACCCAGCCAGTAGAAGGAAGCTTTCAGCCCTCTGTGTATCACTTGCCGCAGCATCCTCCTCCAGATCCAGCTTGCAGCAGATGATGCCCCGGTTCTTCCTATGAAGCACATGTGACATGTGGCTCCAGTTCAGTCAATCCGTATGAGAATACTCGAGTGTACACCTGTGAAGCACTGCAGCGATTTGCAACAAGACAGTCAGATATTGATCACTATAGAGGCTTTTAGGTTCCATCCCTCCCCCTGATGTGAGAGCGTTTCTCTCGCTTCTTCTGCTGCAACAGCAGGCAGCCCCAGTCTGATGTGCATGTGTGCTTAATTCCGACTATTCGATCGGAGGCGCCTGATTTATGGGCTTGCTTGATTGTAACCATGTGCTGCTGTGCTGTGTGCGTTGAAGGAGGCACGACGGGGAAATGCTGCTCGGTGGGTGGGTGGGTCGCTTTCGGTGGGGGCTCGTTTTTAAGAACACGCGCGACTCAAAGCCCTTGCTGATCGCGGACTCACCTCTTGAAATAGCCACTCGATTACTAATAAATGAGGCATTCCCGTCTTTAAAAAGGGCAGCAGTCCACACACAAGGCCACTTGCAGTTTCGGTGCAGACACACTAAAATCCTTTCATTTATAGCCTCAATATAGGAAGCTAGAGACCTTTGGAGTTTGCTTTATGGTGCACAAACACAAATTAATATGCTAATTCACGACTAGGCCCATCAAATATTTGTATATGGTGTTTTGTACACATTTAAACATTAATTTCCCCAGTAACAAAAAATATGAATAAAATAAAAACAAAATTGTGCGGTAAACTTTAAACAGACGTTTTAACAGTTTAGCCACTCCAAGGATTTTATTATAGGCTTTAAATTATAGTGCAATAGTACTTGCCCACATTTTCAGCAGCATAGGTTATTCTTTCCATAGGGATTTTTAAAAAGTTTCAAAGTTTTCGTTATTATAAGGCATGAACCAAACCCAACTTCTACTAGGAGAATAGTAACATCGCAATCTTTGATTGAAATCCTTACATATGAAAATAAGACCATATAACACAGTCGGATTAATCAAAATAGTGTAACTGCAATCAAGCAATATAAACTAGTTTGTTGGTCAATAACACTTTCTGGTCTGTGTAATTGTACTATCAGTCTGTTAGCAAGACAGTGACAGTAAACAAAAAAATGGCTGATCTAAAAATCTATTCCTTTAAACAAAATGTATGATATTTTCTTGCGCACATCTGCATCTACAGTTGTCCTCCATAAAGTTTGTTTGCAGCATCAAGAACTAGAACTATTTTACAATAAGCAAAACATTAATTTTGTGTTGTGTTTGTGTTATTATTCACCAATGATTGAAAGAGAAAGACAAAACAGTGGCACATGAAGCTTATATATTGTTTTTTCCCCCCCTTTTTTTTTGTTGCTACATTCTATTGCTACATTCCAAAGCCTCTATGCTCTGCGTAATATTGAATAATATCAGCTTGGAGGGATTCTTCAGTAAAAGGATTATGGACTACTATAAATACTAAGAAGTTTTCTTCTGTGTTACAAGCTTTGTTTTTATTTCATTTTGGAAGTATACTTAGTGAGCAGAAATACTACTGCTGTACACTCTCAGAAAAAAAGTACAGTGGTTTAAATAATGTTCCTTAAGGAATATTATTGTACCTTTTTAAACGTTGAACCTTATATGGTACAGAAAAGACGTCTTACGATACTGTACACCTTTTATGCTACAGTTAAAATGAAGATAAATATGAATGTTCTCTTTAAAAAAGTACATAATTGTTGGACAACTTCTTTTTTACATTATCTATACAATAAATATTGGAAAGGCAAGTGATTCTATGAATAAGTTCCATATTAAACCTGAACCATCATTTAAACGTACGTAAATAAACTCATAAAAACGAATTATTAAGTTCTATAATACGAAAAAAACTGGTAAAACAGAACAATAGGTTTGTGCCAACTGAACGTTTAGGGCATTTTTAATAAACATTTGATAAGCATTTTTTATTATTGATATTGTATTTCAGTAACATGTTTCTGAAAAGTGTTGTGAAATGTTTAACAAAAGTAGATATTTTGATTCATATTAAAATATTTTTTATTCTTAATTGTAATTGGAAAAGGTGCATTTACACAGAAAGAAACCTTTAAAAAAACATTGTTTAAAATTGTATTTGAGGTTTTATATTTACTAAAAATGAATAGACACATTTTGGATATAGCAAAATGCCTTTAAATAGTTCTTGAAGGAACACATTTGACACTGTTAAGGTACAAAGTGTCTTGTCCTTGATCTTTGATGAAGATACAATATTGTATTTGCAGATTTTAAAAACCAAAGGTACATTTCTGTTTCCCATGGTACAAATCATGTACTTAAAGGTAAAAACTGCAATGGTATAAATTAGTTTTTTTGTCTTAAGGTAGAAATCTGTTCCATAAAAAGTGACTGCCCCAGTGACAAGTGATTGTACTTTCTTTGGTACAACGTTGTACGATTTTTTTTCTGAGAGTGTCATGTCCATATTTTGGTCACACTTTAAAATAAGTTTTCATTAGTTATTATTAGTTAATGTATTTATTATTATCTACTAATAAAGAACAATACTTGTACAGCATTTACTAGTCATAGATCAACATTTACTAATGTATTATTAAAATCCAAATTCATGCTTGTTAACATTAGTTAATGCACTGTGAGTTAATATAAAACTAACAATCAACGACTGTATTTTCATTAACTAACATAAACACATGAATAAATACTGTAATAAATGTATTGTTCATTGTTTCTTTAATAACATTAACCAATAAAATCTTATTGTAACTCCTTGTTAAGTCGCGACGGTCAGTGACGTATGAAATACTGTTTCCAGGTCCAAGCTGCTAATCACTTAAATTGAGAAAATATTCGTTTATGGACATTTTTTGGTCCTATCACACAATAAAATTAATTTTATATAAAATCACGGTGTACACAACAGTCTCTGGACTTGCTGCATCACAAATACCAAAATTTTAACAATTTATAAAAACAATGAATTACGTTCTTCTAGCCGTCTGATATTAGGTGTGGATGTATAAATTGTGATTGTAATTTCTGAAAGTATTACAGGGCTTTGTAAACGTTTATTTTTAGCATTTGATGAGTCTCCCCATACCATTTTATATATCGCTTAACGCGGAAACCACTTTGCGTGACGTCACATTTAACAAGCAGATAGTGTGACTCATATTTTTATTCTTTCATTAAGATTTGCTAATAACGAAATGCTTTGGAATTTTTTTTTTAACAAACTTACTTCAGGCTAAATATGATCTAGAATATAACATCCAATAAAACCTGTAATTAAACCTGTGGCACTCCATTACTCATTTATATGATTTCATACTCTGTAAATAGCAATGACAACATGATGAAAACGTTTTTTTTTTTTGTTTTTGTTTTTGTAAAAACCCAGAGGAGCAGATTCTAAAACTGATTTAACCTAGAGTTAAACTGAAGAATAAATTAACAATGATATTAAATTAAAATAATTGTTTAATGCTATTTGTCATCAAACTGATATGAGTTTAACAACAACTAACCTGGTGTAATACCATGATTTTAAACAGCCATAGTTTTAATAACCTGACACAAAACCTTGTAGCTATTATAAATGCATACTCATTGTTTGTGTGTGCCATATTTTAACAGAAGCCCCCCATAAAAATAATTTTCTGCACTGCTGATCATGTGTGACTGCAGAGATGACCTGTAATCCTGTTCGGTTACAGCTTCTTCATTACTTATGTGTGGATGGTGTTATGTTTACAACCAGTGAGAGCTTTTAGACATGGACATCAATACTAAATTATTGTATAATTTTGGTTGCCTGCTGTGAAACCTGAACTGTGTCACATCTGACTGGAAGAAAAATAAAACAACTGCATTTTAACATGCACCTAATACCACACACACAGGCACACAAACACACAATTAATCAATAAACTGCAGAATGCGTAGTTGACCGTCAATGGAGGGTAGTTCACCCAAAATGGAAATTTTCCTTGCCATTTACATCCTATTCTGAGGGATGTTGGAAAAACAGCCAGTTATAGTAGGAACAAAACTGCTATGGAAGTCAATGGCTGCTATTTTCAACATTCTTTAGTATGTGTTCAATGAAGAAAAATCTCAAACAGGTTTTAAACAAGTGGAGGATGGCAGAAGTTTCATTTTTGGGTGAACTATCCCTTTAATCCTGCAAAACACTGCAGTTACAGCATCTACCAGCAGGTGCTAACTAAAGAGCCGAAGCACTGAATGCATGGGATTATATGAATGGTGCAGACAAAACCTCCCTCTCTACACACTGTAAATGTGACATGGCAGAAAGCAGTCTCTGCCACATAATTAGGATACAACCGAGGCAGTCACAAAACAGTATGACCTAGTTTATTCCTCAGACCATTACCAAAATGAGTGCTCTCTTTTTCTTAGCATGACAGCCTACCCTATATTTAGAAACCATCACCTTTTTCTTTACCACTTCAGGAATTAGTGCATACAGTAGATCCACTCACTAGTGTCAGCAAAAGATATTACTGTAAGATACAATGAAATGCTATATGCAGATTCTTGTAGGCATAAGTGCAGAAAATTGGAAACATTTAGTGTCAAAGGTAGTTGTGTTGCCAGATCTCACCCAAAAAAACACACAGCCTGGTCTGACAAACCAACCCCAAAAATAGAAGACATGCATCACTAAAATAAGCCTGAATAAGCAAACTCAGATTGTTGCTTCCATTACAGGACATGGAGGTGTATTTATGTGTTATAGTGGAATGCAGAGGGCAGAAACACACAGGAGTAAATTGAAAATCAACTATGCTGATTAGAGAATTAGTTCACCCAAAAATGAAGCTTGGTTATTAATTACTAACTATGGAGTTTTAATTCTCTGAGATCTTGGTTTGTCCTTGGTTTGCTCTCTCATCCTTTATAGACCATCATGAGACGTTTATAGTCCAGAAACGGAACTTAAAACAATGTCAAAACATTCAACGTGTCTTCAATGGTTAAAGTTAAAGGGCACCTATGATAAAAATCAACTTTTGTAAGCTGTTTGTACAGAACTGTGTGTAGTTATAGCTTGGCCACAGCCATATTGGGGTGATGTAACACAATAAGTCTATTTTTTTAATTTCCTGACATTAAAATAAGATCCAAATCCCTCCCATTTGAGGCCCACCACAATGTGATGTAGAAGTGCGATTTACCCACCCACCGAAATTAATGACAGTTGCGTATTAAAATGTCTCCGTAGTAACGCCTATAATCATATCAACAAGACAGGACATGCGCAAAGCAACCAGGATTAAAAGATCTGTTCAGCTCTCTGTGATCATCAATCATCATCAAATCATCAAATGTGATCAAGAATGAGTTTTACAAGTTTAAAACGTTTTTAAAACAGTGCATGTTTGTAATGAATTACAGCACTTAAACTGTCTTTATCACCACAGCCGCGGATGAGCACATTTATAAAAGAGGATGTTTCAATCCTAGTTTGTGGACATTAAATCAGATTTATTTTGTTGATTAACATAACGGATATCCATACAGCGAAGTTAAACAAAGTTAAACGCGCACTGTATGTGTGTGTCCACTGTGTGTATGTGTGTGTGAGTGAACTTTGTAATGACATTGTGTGTGACTCATTGCAGAAAGGCTTAAATTAGATCCACAACAAATAATCATTGGTAAAGTTCAGTAGTATTTCTTACAAACGTTACGTGAAATGTGCTTTCTTCATGTCTGTCTGTTATCTGACGCAGCCAAGGCGGAGACGGAGACACACTCTAACGTTCATGCGAGAGGGGTGGGCAGCGAGAACGTTAAAGGCACAGGCAACATTAACAGCTGCATTGTGTTCAGAGCAGAAAATCCAACATTCTACAAGGTATAATGAATAATCTGATGGGTGTTTTGAGCTGAAACTTTACAGACACATTCTGGAGACACAAAAGACTTAATAGAAATAGTTGCCATTTAAAACATACATATCTCCAGAAAGAACTGTTAAAAGCAACTTTGTGCACCTACACTATATTTTCCATGTAAGATTATGGTGTGCATTTACTACAGGGAACATGACACTTGCATATTGTGCAGATGACTCTAATGGCAGTATGTTGTGCTGCCTACTATAGCATAAGTATCCTGACTTGACCAGAGTGTGTTCTCTTGGTTAGGTTTATTTAAATTTGCCACATTAGTCAAGTCATGTCACGTTTCTTCATAAAGCGTTTTACAAATTATTTAGCCCTTAAGGGATATTCATTCATTCATTTTTCTTTGGCTTAGTCCCTTGATTTATATGGGGTGCCCTTCCAGCTGCAACCCAGGTACTGGGAAACATCCATACACACTCATTCACATACATACACCACAGCCAATTTAGTTTATTCAATTCATCTATAGTGCATGTCTTTGGACTGTTCGGGACACCGGAGCAACCGGAGGAAACCCAGGCGAACACGGGTAGAACCTGCATACTCGACAGAGAAAAGCCAACTAGCCAGGGCTCGAACCAGTGACCTTTTTTGTTGTAAGTTGAGAGTGCTAACCACTGAGCCACCGTGTCACCCCTTTTAAGGGATAGTTCACCAAAAAACAAAGAAAATTTGCTCACTATTTATGCAACCTCAAGGGGTTCCAAACCTTTACGAGTTTCATTCTTCTGTTGAACACAAAAGTAGATACTTTGAAAAAAGCTGAAAACCTGCAACAATTAACTTCCATAGTAATACAAACAGGTTACAGGTTTCTATAAAATATTTTATTTTGCTCATAAAGATTTGAAACCTGCAAAGGGTAAGTAAATTCCCATGTCAGATTTACAATTACAATTTCAAAATCAAGTCTACAACGAATCAGCTCTCCGGTGTTTATTTTATTTCTCCTGAATGACAGACTGAACAAATTAATGAGAGGTTTTTGTATTAAAGAAGGTGAAGCCATATTGACATGTCCACCTGTTACATAATCACAATGGACCAAAGGTTTAAAGCAGGGGTGCCCAAACTTTTTCTAATGAAGGGCCAAAAACCAAATCTGATTGATGGCTGTGGGCCAAAGGTAAATACACCAAACAGTATTACACCAAAGTTTCCATGAGTCATTTCCTAATTTATCTCCTGCTGTTAATGCTGTTAATAACTCAATGGAGTGATAACACTAAGCTGCCACCTGCATTTGCCTTGATTTGCTCGCCGGTGCAATGCCCTCTATCCGTTGTGTGACAAGTATTTACATATTTTAAAAAATGTATTCATTTACAAAAAAAAAAAAACTACAAAATTACAAAGCAAACAAACCAGGGTTAAATTAAATTCAAAATCTTTGTCAAAGATATTCACTCTATTCACCTCCCTATCATTTTCCCTCTCTTCTCAAATGGGATGGTGGGCCAAATTAAAGGTTAGAATGGGCCAACATGTTGTCTGCGAGCCCTGGTTTGGGTGTCTCTGGTTTAAAGCGTGTTTTCAGTAGACAAATAAATGGATTATTTACTTCATGTAGATTTTAATCCACTGAGTTTTTGAATATGTCACAGTTTACATAATTTTGCTATCTTCACTTTTATAAAAGCAAACTATAGTGTTCTGCACCCACTAGTAAAATAATTGTTTAAACTATATCTAGTTTCTGAATAAGGTTTTGCTGGACTCTATACACGAGTTTCTATTTGTGATGAGCAATTTTTTTCTTGAGCATTGTGAGCCAAGCACTATTCAAGCCCAAATCCATTTTGGAAATGAGCCCAAAAATCACAAGCTAGAACTATTTACAGTATCAGCAATGCAACAAAACAAGTCCAAAGTTGGTTAGTATTATAGCAGACAGAGATAATGAGTTGGAGTTGGAGAAGGACATGGAAGAAAAAAGTGGGACAGGGTGTCATGCGGGTGAGAGGAATCCCATATTTTTGCAATCTCAGTGGATACAAGCCTACAGTCAAAGCTTAATGTGTATTTCCTGCCAGCCGTTGCCAGGTGGTGGGATTGTGAAAGACTGGCAGGCCAAACACATACGCGCACACACACACACACACACACACACACACACACACACACACACACACACACACACACACACACACACACACACACACACACACACACACATATGCACACACCTTTTAAAAACCAGCTGATCAGAAAACGCAAAATAAAACTGACACAAAATGGATGAAAACTAGATTTCCACTAAATTAAATTCAATTAATTTGATATTTTGACTCTTTTTTCAAGATGTAAAATAAGTCTCTGATGTCCCTAGAGTGTGTATGTGAAATTTTAGCTCTAAATACACCACAAATAATTTTTATAACTCTTTAAAACTGTGCCTTTGAGGCAATGACCCAAGTTTTGCAGATTTGGTGGCTGTCACTTTAAAGTCAAATAAGACTGAGACCCAACCCTCTTTTCAAAAGTGGGTGGAGCAGCAAACACACGTGCATCAGCATAGCAGCAGATTCAAAACAGGACTAACACATCTCTGTGTAAAATTGAAATCGTCAAGAGACGTGCATCCTAAAACGGCACATTTATAATGCCACTTAGTTACTCACATTATCTTTAAATGGAGTGAAAACAGTAATGGCAGAAAGCTGCTTTTCACTCAAAGCTGTTTATGCTAATGAGGGAGAGATCATTAATAGTGGGCGGGCCTTCCCTCTGAAGACAAACACAAAGGGAGAATATCAATGAAAGTGTTTCTGCATACTGTTTTTATTAAGTCTGATTATAAAAATAGAATCAATGATTTTTTTTTACCATTAAAGGCTTGCAATATTAACACACTTTTGCCACACAACTGTGTTTAAACCATTAACAAAAGTGATATTTGTATAATAGGACCCCTTTAAAACACCAGCATTAAATTAAAGAAATTGTTAGCCGTTGATTGCATTGAAAAAAATGGTTTTCAAAGTATTTTTCCCTGTATGTAAGTCAATGGTTACAGGTTTTCACCTTCCTCAAAATATATTCTTGCCTGTTCAACAGAAAAAATAAACTTATAAAGGTTTGGAATCACCTGAAGTCGAGTAAATAATGAGTACATTTTAATTTTGGCGTGAACTATGACTTTAAAATAAGTTGAGCATATTTTAGCATGTTTGTACAAGTAAGTCAAAATGAATTGTAGGTTTATTTGATCAGGTTTATTTATAATATCCAGATTTTTTTAATGATGTAAAGCCATAGAAACCCACATAAAAATTAGCATTTAAAAAAATGCACATTTAGATTTCATACGAGATGGATTATTGTCTGAACTGCCAGCAAGGTCAGAACACAATAAGCCCTGCATTATGTAAAGATCGTGTTTTTCTAATAACTCCGGCTGTTATAAATAGCATGGAGTAAATGGTGTGATGCTACTTCATGTCAGAAGTGCAAGTGCAAAAGTGAAAAACAGGTGACAGATTGTGAATAATGTGCCTCTTGAGTTCACATCATTGCCTAAGGCCAAGGCTGTCAAACATCAACCGAGACCTGTATAATATCCCACTCTCTGCTATTAACCTTAAGATCATTTATCTTGTATGATGGGCTTTCTTTCTTTTTTAAGTAGTTATTCGGCAGCTACAAAATAAAAATGTAAAAAAAATAATAATAAAGGGAATTATTTAAAACTAAATTATTTATAAACTATTTTGTTTAGAAATGTGTTGAATAAAGGTTCTCTCTGTTAAACAGAAATCGGGGAAAAAAACGGGTGGATTGGGGGGGCTAATAATTCTGACTTCAACTGTATATACAGTATACACACACATACACACACACACACACACTGTATATATTACCATATGGAATCTCATTACTATTCCTTGGCTGATGCCTTACTGTCCTTCAGAAACACAGCTTTGACCACTAACACATATGAGTGGTCACAGAGCTCACGTTCACCTCAGAGAGTAAAGTAATGACCTGTCTTAATTAAAACTGCCTCTTCTTTGCCATTAACCCTCATGCTATCGGCTGCTGTCAATACATCCATTTCATGGGGAGTAAGTAATCCCATGCATTATAAATAGCTAACTGGTTTAATGCAGTTTTAAAGAAGACCCAGGGGTCCTGTTTAAATCTGCTAATAACAGTATAGGAGACATGTTTTACTCTTACTGGAAAGACGACAATATGCTAACTTGCACTTTCTAAAAAAAATGCAGGGTTTATACAAAATAAAACCTGAAACTTGTTTCCTTTTTCAAACAGATGGTCAGAAAGACACTCGACTTCTGGAAATGCTGATTGTTAACTAGTAAATAATATATGAGGAACAGATGATGATTTATTTTTCAGCCATTTTAAAGTTTGCAGCTTTTGGAAAGTACTGGGAAGATTAAATTCGGATGAGTACATTTATAAATATCATCAAAAAACTATTTATTTTCCTATTTTATTAAGTACTACATGAAATACGGTAGTATTTATTAGTTTCTTTTACTTGGTTTAACTTGGAGAAAACAACCAAAAATAACATTTTAAAACACATATTTTAAAAGCAGAAAAAGATGAAAGCAAGACTATCCATACAAGAAACCCAGCAGAAAAAAAAAAAAAAATGTCTAGCTTAAAACCAGGCTGGTCAAGTTGGTTTTAGCTTGTAATCTCCCAGCCCGACCAGCTAAGACCAGGCTGTAAATGGCTAGAAACCAGCATGGAATGGCCAAAACCCCTTTAAAACCAGGCTTGTCGACCTAAGCATTTTTTTTTCCAGCAGGGATTGCTAATAACTTAAATAGGTCAATGCAATGTAAAATTTTAATCAGATTACATAAAAATATTTTATAACAAATGCATTTAACTGTAAAAAAGATATGTCATGACATCATGCTATTTTAATGCATTACAGTAAGTTAACTGTTTCATCTTTAAATAAAATATTTAATAAATACAAGATTCAGCTCAGTGTTTTTAGTCAGTTTAATACTGTGTAACCAGTGCTTGAAATTAACGCCCGCCAACTTGCCAAATGCAGGTATTTCCCTTCCACTAGCCACTTTGGCTGGTTGAAAATGATTTTTAAAATGTAGTTTTCTTAAAAGCAAGGTTTGACAATAAGGATGGCCCAATGTGCGTGCAAAAGTGATCTTAGAATCGCGAAAAAGCAGGACTGTCAAAAATAACTGTGTTTGCATGACCAAAAGACAGCAGGTGAATATAGAATGAGAGAATGATTTGAAAAAAAATAAAAAATAAAAAAATCTATATATATATATATATATATATATATATATATATATATATATATATATATATAATAGATATTTTGTAAGCAGCAGCGGTTGCTGCTTTCACTTTAACTATTCTTCGAACAGACTATTAGTGGGCCTAAGGTTAACCGTGTGCGTGTGATCATCATTGTATTATCACATGCAGTATGTCTTTCACCTGCTTTCTTTTTTTTTTTTGGAAATATGGTTTAATTATAATTTTTTTTACAATAGCGTTGCTTATATAGGAGATTACCTCCCCATTTATGTATAGTTAACTAGTGATCTGAGAACTTTGTATAGATTACTGTGCATAGTTTTAGACACATCACAATATTTTTTTTTAAATGTCAATTATTTTTTGAAGAAATGTTTTGTTGAATAAAAGTACACGTATACACAGCTATATTTAGCTTGTTTTGACACATTGAGCAAGCTATACACAACAAACAAAAAAGTGAAATGAATGAGGAGACGTGAACATAACACAAAATCTAATTCATGTAATTTTAGCATGTCAATGTCAAGTTTATGCTTATAAAATATATTTTTCCAAAATACAAAACTGTGGCTTTTGAAAATGGCTAATGGCTAGTAAAGTTTGAAATCTACTGGCCACAGTGGCTGGTGATAAAATTTAATGTCAAGCACTGTATGCAACTCATAATTGAAATGACTTATAAAGCTAATTTGACAGAATATGAAAACATGAGTTCATTCATTCATTTTCTTTTCAGCTTAGTCTCTTTATTAGTCTGGGGTCGCCACAGCGGAATGAACCACCAACTTACAGTATCCAGCATATGTTTTATGCAGCAGATGTCCGAAAACATGAGTTAGCTTGTTTAATTCTATTATGAGAATTAAGATTTAATTGTGATATAAACTTTTGTTACATACTTGAAAAAAAAATAAAAATAAGCAAAATATTTTATCCAACATAAGCCATCAGTCTATCAAAATTTTCTTCATTTTAAAAGGCAAGAGTAGCTTACATTATTCTATGCTAACATCTACAGCATCGGCTGCTAATAGTCTAAATCATATCCTCTGAAAACACTTATCTGTTAAACACTAGACCACGAACAATTTGATAAGACCAGTAACATAATGCAGCTGACAGCCAAGTCAGTTCCTGGCACTGCTGTTCAAGTCGTGCGCTGTGATAAATTAATCAAATGGTGGCCGATCGCTGAAAGAAACGGGGCTTCTCTCTGAGGTGACAGTGTGCTTTGCTATTGTTGTCAGTATTATGAATGGCCCTCATATGGTCCTGCTGCAGAGTCCGTGCAACCTTGAGTCATGAATCGCTTTGGCTACCGCTCAGAAAAACAGGAAGCACCACCTGCTGTTCGAATCTAATGTTAATTTCCCTGAGTAAGACTTCATTGAGGACGAGAGGGGGTAACTGGCTGTAATAGTGAAAGACAGTGCTGGTGTCCTCTCTGTCACTGATGCTCTGCGTTATATGCACCATTAGCACTGCATCAAAATCACAGACACCACTTTACTAAGTTTCACTTTTAACGTGTTCCAGAGTCTCTCATATACAGTTGAAGTCTAAAATGTTAGCCTTCTTGAATTATAATTTTTTTCAAATATTACCTTAATGATGTTTAATGGATCAAGGAATTTTTCACAGTATTTGCTTTAATATTTTTTTTTTTCCGGAGAAAATTTTATTTGCTTTATTTTGGATAGAATAAAAGCATGTTTTATTTTTTAAAACCATTTCAAGGTCAATAGTATTAGCCCATTTAAGAAAGGGGGGGGGGGGGGGGGGGTGGGAGTTTCTGACCCACCTAATTAACAATTGATCCCTCCTGAAGGACATCAAAACAAGATAGGAGGGTCTGCCATTTAATAGTTAAAAAATAGTTCGCTCTGATCTGTATCTTAAATAATATTAATAACACAAATAATAGATAACTTACATATACATCTGCCCACCCCTATAAAGGTTCATATCATTGTAAGTGCATGTTTGAACCACAAACATTAATTGAGAGGTTTGAAACCAGTAAATTTGGAGCACCAACAGACAGCGTTTACAAAACATGTATATTGTAAAATAAGCATTTGTTTAAAACTAGATGCATATTTTGTATTTTTTATACACTTGCAGCTTCACATGGAAGCTAAACAGTAAAATAAAATATGCACCCTTTCATGGTCACCAATTAATAGGTGCAGGAATGCAAACCGTTTATTTAATATGCCAAATGGCATTGAGGTCCACTCAATATGCCTCAAAACACTGAAAACATAACAACAAGTTTGATTAATAAATTAAAGATAGTTAAATTAAATATATAAATTTGGTTCACAGAGATATTGAGGAATATTATAATCTGAAAACTTTTTTTTTACAGTGCACCCTGACTTTAAGCAATATTTTTTTCCTATTGTCTACAGAACAAGCCATCATTACAATGATTTGGCCAACCCTAACTTAGTTTACCTAATTACCCTAGTTGAGCCTTTAAGTTACACTTTACACTGTACGTGTCTTAAAAAATATCTAGCAAAATATTATTTACTCTCATCATGGCAAAGATAAAAGAAATTAGTTATGAGAAATTACTTATCAAAACTACTATGTTCATAAATGTGTTGAAAAAAAATCAGTGCAGTGAAAAATAGATGGCAGGTTACAAATATGGCCATTGAGAATGCACTTTTCTTTAGTGCAGTGCTGCAATTTATCACACATTGTGCTGTAGCAGCAAAGGCCGCCTTTTAAGAAAAGAATTAACATTTTTGTGCTTTATGCAATGTCCACCAGGTGGCGCAAGGAACAACCGCTTTTCCAAAGTCGTGCCAGTGCAAGGAATGCCCCCAATATTAACAACCTGCCCAGGGGTGCGTTCTGAAAACCATTGTTAGTCATGTCTTTCTTGTATTAGACCATTGTGTGCTGTACCACGCAGTACTGCAGCATTGCATGTGATCAGGTTCATTTGCTCGTGCATTCTCAGTAGCCACATCTGTACTTTTGGCAATACCTGTCAACCCTCCCCTTTTTCCCGGGATTCTCCCGTATTTTACAGTTCTATCCCGCTATCATCCCGTAAAGGTATTTTCCCATATTTTCGGTCTTTCTCTGAAGGGTGGCAAAAAACATTAAAGAGCGGATCCTCCCTATACGCAACCCTTACCACCGAACCACCAGGGGACGCCCCTTGCTCTTAAATGCGAGTCCGTTCTGTGCTATCGGTTTATTTAGGGAAGAAAACAGTTTGAAATACATATAAAAACCGCAGGATGACCTTCCTTTTTATTATACGAGCCATCACCCCATTTTGCAATCCTCAAAACAGTCATATAGAGGTGAGTGACTCTCAGACATGTTCCATAGTGATAAATGGACACTTTTTGCCAAATGGATTCTGTACATGCGATTTGAAGTGGAGCGAAAATCTGGGTTTTGGGTGCGTGTTTGAACAAACATATACACATAATTAATAACAATAACATCTAAAGATGTTATTCTTGGTGAAGTTTATTTTTCAAACACAATTTCAAATGAGCATAAACATTTAGGAAAGCAGTCAAATGCTTTCATTATAACGTTAGATGTGTACATTTTTAAAGTGACACCTCTGTTATTTAATGAAATCAAACAAAAAATAAATAATGAGATTCATTCGTTGCTCTTTAATCAGAATGCATAAGTTTTACAATGAAGAAAAGGTTAATGAGATTTGATAACCTTGATTCTATTTCTTGATTCAATGACAGGTATGCTTCTGGCAGAGTTTTGGATGGTAAAATTGACATATTTTTCCTTTAGTAAATAATGTATGTAGTTGAGCAAAATTTAGTTAGGCTGCATTTACACCAGTACACTTTTTGCATTTTAAAATGGCATTTTGGAATGCTACTTATCCAAATAGCAATTTCACTGCATTGCAGAAAAAGTATCTCTGTCCATATTACAGCCTACATCCTATTGACCTTATTCTGCAATGTGGAAGTGTGCTTGTTTTTGCATTTGTTTTACAACTTTGGTTGCCTATGGGAGAAATGAATAGAAATAATAAATGGCAGAAAACGGTCAAACTACTTGCTCTACAAACAAGTGTGTTCATGACTATGCCAAAGAAGTGGAATAATATAAAAAGCAAATATCAGTTTGGAAAGTGAAGCATTTTTAATGTCTAAAAATCAATGGAAGTGAATGAGACCGAAAGTTCGAGCCTGGCCTGGTTCAGTTGGCATCGCTGTGTGGAGTTTGCATGTTCTCCCTGTTCATGTGGGTTTCCTTTGGCTGCTCCGGTTTGTTCGGGTGCTCCAGTGTATAAATGAGAGTGTATACAGTAGGTGTTTCTCAGTGACGGTTTGCAGTTGGAAGGGCATCTGCTGTGTAAAACATTTGCTCAATAAGTTGGTGGTTCATTCCGCTGTGGCAAACCCAGATTAATAAAGGGACTAAGACAAAAAGAAAGTAAATGAATGAATGAGGTAAACTATCTCTTTAAAGGTGATTTAATTCATTTTCATTTTTGAGTGAACTATCCCTTAAGAGAATTGAAGTAGATCAATGGAACATTCTTTACAAGTGTGAATAAGAAAATACAATGTCTCGAAAGTAGATGCCATTCAGTAAATGCACTCCAAAGCACCCTCATCAAAAATATTACCCCTTGTTAAACGTCTGCAGCAGTCCTTCAAAGCTCATTAATCATTTGACTTGTCGTAGTGTATTTGCCACCATGCTGACATAGCTTTTCTGGGAATACATTACCTTCAGCCAAGGGACGTCACCCACAGAGCTTCCCGCAACGCTGCGCGCCTCATGGGAGAGTGAAATTCATTGGCAGGGGTTTCATATTTTATTGCCCAGTAACTAACGTTAGCAAGCAGCACCAGTTAAAGGTTGGCACTCTTGGCTTTCACTGTAAGTTCTCCACCACGATGGTGACTCATTTGAGCGGCCCAGTTTTGTAATACTGCTGAAACAATGATTTCAGATGAAGGTCAAATGGAGCCTTAAGGGCATGTGTTACAGCCTTTAATATTCCAGAAGACTCTACAGCTGAAGATCTTCACACATCAGCATGACAGACTGCCTTTTGAACTCAGGGGGAAAATCCGGTGGTGATAAAGTTGTGAAAATCGGGAATGTGTTACTCTAGTGTAAAAACAGGAAATGTGATAGAGAGGAGTTATAGCTGTAAGTCAAGCTTTGGTTTCCTACAGTAACTAAAATGCTAAAAAATAAAGGTAGTCATACAAAAATAAAAAAATATTAACCCTGAAAATGAGCATTAAGTGAAGTTTATTTATAAATTCATTTCGAGAGGTTTACATGCTTATGATTGTTCTCAGCTAGTCCCACATGAGCTCATGATAGATTCTTCAATCAGATGACTCCTAACTCACTATAAAATATAAGATTTCTTATCTAAAATATTTTAGGAATTCTAGCATCCCTCCTTTCTCTTCAAAATAAACAGTTCTAACCAGTGCTTAATTTGTAAATTGCGAGGTTAAGTAACAAATCGGGGTGACGAATCCGGCATGATACCGAGCGTAGAGAGGTGTCGCGCACGAAAGTGGAGAGCCTGGGGGGGTGGGGGTGGGGATTTAGGGTGGACTGGTGCGGTGGATGGCAGAGGGCTGTGACAGACGATAGTGAGCAAGGCGGGGGTGTCATGGATGAAAGTGAACAGTTGGAGAACGTGGAAGAAAGTGAAAGTGAACAGCGGACGGGGAGGAGGGCGGTCGAGGAGGGAGTTCGGTAAAATGAGGTACCGGATCAGATTTCAGAGGTGCCAGATCCGGCATGATCTGGCTAAAATTTAGCTCTGTTTCTAACACAGGGTAACAGAAACCCATTGATTGTAACCATTTTCTATAATTGCCTGTTTATCTCAGTAAAGATGCAATCTGCATTGTATAAAGTGCTAAAGTATTAGAAGTGACGACTAGATAATATAAAAATATACATTAAACATTAAATCTGTTCATCAGAAGACAGACTGATTCATATGGATACATTTTTGATCTTCACCAAATTGTGAAGCATGATTTTTGCTGCTTGTTCAAACTTCTTATTTAAAATGAGCTAACTCAACACAACTCTAGAGCTTGTTTGGGGGTAGACAGCTTCACTGTTTTATGTTCAATCCACTTAATATAGTAAAAACAATTAGTTTAACATAATCGCTTTGTGTTGGGAAACATGAATTGTTTGGAACCCAGCATTTCTAAAGGGGGTCACACACCAGATGCGCCACGACGCATTGCCATGCATTTTAAAATTCTAAGCATAGGTTTCAATCAAGGTGCGCACACCCGGCGACCCAGCCATGACTCAGGACAGTCTATAGCCCCTTTCACACATACAGACCTTTCCGGAAAATTGCCGGCAATTTTCCGGAAAGGTCTGTATGTGTGAACAGGTCCTTTTTGAAAATACCGGTAAATTCGTTCTGGCTATTTTCCGGAAAGAGAAGTTGTAACATTACCGGCAATTTGCCGGAATGCTGTGCTGTGTGAATGCAAAAGGAAGATTGCTGTAATAAGCGCGTGCACGTCTAGAACGTGCTGATGTGAGACGTCTGCTTTAGCCAATCAGAACAGTCAGACGCATTTACGTCCACGCGGTTTGTGAGAATAAAAACCTTTGAATATTTTTCCAGACACATTTAGCTGCTAGAAGTTAGTCAGATCACATTTATATGTTCTTCTTAATGCCAACTGTGTAAATAATCATCGATGAGATGCTTATGATTAGCCGTTGTTTGTTTACCTTCAAGCTTTGCATGTGCCCTTGAAACAGCCTGTGAGCGCCTGCACACGCACATATTATGAACATCTCGACATGCGAAAGTGATCCTGCGAAAGTTGTTCACAATATTGATCATCCACAGAGTTTGTAATTTAGTCAAATGTTTACAAATACAAGCGCAGCCGTTTAAAGCTCATTTGTGGTGAAGGATGTCAGAATTTACCTGTATTTTGGAATGGATGTGTGAATGCTCTTTTCCGGAAAATTTCCGTAACGTCCTCGCCTGTGTGAACAGCGCTTTTTTGAATATACCGGTAAAGTCATTCCGGAAATTTTTCAGATATTTACCGTTATCACTGTGTGAAAGGGGCTTATGTTTTTGCCATGCCACAGAGCACCAACTGAATAGTTTCATTTGAAAAAAAACATGGGAATGTGCGTGTCTGGTGTGCGGTATTTCAACTGTAATGTACGAGTGTGCAACCCGCTTTAGTCGATATAAACGACAAATAAATGTAAACGACAAGTAAAAACGACAGGTAAAAAACTGTGTTTGGAGTAAAATAAGGGTGAGTAAATGAGTATAGAATTTTTTTTTCTTCGCTTTTGAAGGCTTTTCATGCAAAACTTAACTATACCATCATTTCCATAGGACAATATTTGTCTTCAAGCAAAAGTCCATAAATTCTGACCACAAACTAAAAGAAGTCCAGCATTCAGTATTTAAAGTCAATAGCTGATAGACAGATAAATAAACTGAAAAACTGATCCCAAGCTCAACTTAAAATAAACTTTTAAAAAATAGTTTGCTGATACAAATCTCACAGGCTACTCTGAGAAAAAAAAAAAAGATTTAAAAAACACAATTCTAATGTCAGCTTAATTAATGCTGGTTTCACTCAGCGATAAAGAAATGACAGTTGACAATGTAGTCTGCATTAAATTACCCCTTCCTTGAGATGCTGCATCAGACACTCGAGTCGAGAGGCACTTGTTAGAGGCCAGAGCATCTCTGTGTCTTTTCAGCTGACAATTAGAGAAGACTCACCATGGAGGAGCTGAAAGTGATACGGCACGCCAGATGCTGCAAGGCCTCTTGAGAAACCATGCATTTTTTTTTATAAAACAGCATCTGCTGGGTGTGTGTGTGTGCTAACATCAACTCCCTGCTTAGGACCACACACAAAAAAAAAAGATGTTTTCAGGTGGAAATATTCTTTAAACTCTCATAGGGATTATTTGATCACCGTGTCCTTATTTAAAAACCCTTAAATGGTCATTTAGCTCATCGTGAATCTTCATTTTGTACAGGGTTGCAACTCAGCAATACTGCGTTCTGTTTTCCCTACGTGGCGATATATGCCTGACCTATTTTTAACAGAGGACATTAAGAGTTCTGTATGCTTATCTTTGACTTTGTTCTTGCGTTTGCAAAAAATAAACTTTTTCGCCAATTCTCCTTTTGGGGTTGTGCTAATGCTTGGAGAGAGAGCTTATGCTTCCCGGCTGAATGTTCGTTTTGTATCATCTGATGAACTATACTTGCACAATGCATCAATCAACAGTTTCTCACATCCAGCTTATTAAGACCCTTGCAATGGACTATATGCACAGCTAGTGTTTTTCAGCAGTGATGAACTTCCGGTGAAAGCTTTATGTAACTATTTTCAATTTCATAAGGTCTTTTTTACTGCATCGATGTTGTAATTCATTCATTCATTTTCTTGTCGGCTTAGTCCCTTTATTAATCCAGGGTTGCCACAGCGGCATGAAACGCCAACTTATCCGACAAGTTTTTACGCAGCGAATGCCCTTCCAGCCGCAACCCATCTCTGGGAAACGATGTTGTAATGTAATGCAAATATAATCAGTTAAATAGACTTAAGCATCCATTTGGCTGTTAAAGCATAAAAAGAGACGAAAGATCTTACAGTAATAGTAATTGGTTTCCATTTGACTTCCATTGTTTTTTTTCCTATTCTTAAGGCTAAATGAATTTCAGGGTGAAATGTTCCTTCAAGATATTCTTATTATATGCCAGTTTTGCATTTATGCCACAACATTTATATAATAATTTTTTTTTTTTTTATCAAAGAATGTATTGTTTTTTTATAATCAAAATTATCTTTACATTATCGATCACAAGTGAAATTTACTTCCTAAAAACCCAAATGCAAGAATTCTCAACAATTAAAACCAAAATGTTTAAATCTAAATTAAACATAAGAAATATACATATGTACATATATACTGTACATATAGTATACATATTATATGTCAAATATACATACATGCATTTATAGATATGAAGAGTTCAGATGCAAAAACCTCTAATTGCTGTCTAAAATTTCCATTGAAAATGAGTATTTATCTCAGATTCATATGTTAATGTTGAGTTATTTCATTTTAAAGACTTTTAGAATGTAAAGAGTGTATTCTTTGCCATAAACATGAAACTACTGAACTTACACACAGGCACCTGATAAAAATGCAATATTTAAAGGAAATTTCTAACAACTTATAGAGGTTTTTGCATCTGAACTCTTCATACCTACCTACCTACCTACACATAAAAGTAATGGTTTCTGCAGGTTTCAAGTCAAATTTAAGACTTTTTAAAACCCTTTTAAGATCATTATGAATGAAATTTTAGACTTATATAGGGGATAAACACTAAAACAAAGATTTTGTTCTAATGGCCTTATTTTTTGTTTGTTTGTTCATTTGTTTTTTGTTTGGCACGACAAAAATATTAATTTAATTCTCTCTTGGCCACATATTTTAATGTCAAAACAAGAAAACTCTAGTTGTATATACTTTTTTTAAACATATTGTTTCTTTTTAAGTTTAACATTGTTAAAAGGATATTTATAATAGACACAGTTACAGATATGATCAAATATATGTATAATTATATTTGTTTGCTTTTTGTCTAAATGGATTGAGTATAACACCCCATTCACATGGGGCTTCAGCGTCAACTTTTGACAGAGGGCGTGTCTAAAGTTGGGGCTGACGCGATCGTCTTAGCAGCGTTAGCCAAACGAAATTAGTCAGCAATAGGCCACAGTCTGAGCTGGTGTATTTGCATACAGCTATCTGATTGGCTGAATGGGAAGTGTCGGCGCTGACGCCCCGTGTGAAAAGGGCGTAACTGCTATCTAAACTAATGCAATTTGTTATAAAACCATGCCTATTTATAAATATTGTGTCTTTACTTCTGTAAATAGTTTTTGTATAAATGGAAGATCATGTAAGGGAAATATTGCTCTTTAATTATCATGAGAAAATATGTATTTGTTTTAAATTTTCTTTCCTTGATTAGATAATTACATTTGGACGACTAGCTGTAAAAATGGCTGTTGTGAATTGTATTTCTTTGCAATAAAAAAACAATATATATATATATATATATATATATATATATATATATATATATATATATATATATATATATATATATATATATATACATATATATATATATATATATATACATATATATATATATATATATATATATATATATATATATATATATATATATATATATATATATATATATATATATATATATACATATATATTGTAGACTTACAGATGAAAATTAACACCTGTTAAATTCTTTTTAATATTTTAGCCAATTTGAGACTTTAAGGCCTAAAATTTAGCTTTTGAGACCTTTAAAGACCCCGGGGACACAAATAGATCAAAATATAATAACGTAGACATTTTACTTTTTGTTTTACTTGATACATAACTTCGCTTTTGGGAAGAACTTTCATATGTGTGATATAAAGAACTGCAGTGGGAGAAAAAAACCTAAGCAAAATATTTCATAAGTCCATAAATAATACTGCAATAACAGGACAGTCCATTTAGAAAAGGCAAGGAAGCCCTCAGCAATAAAGCACAAGCAATTCCTGTGTCTCGTGCTCTGCAAACAGGCTTCAGCGTCAATACAGGATTTAGCTCCCCTAAATCAGCACATTTACAAGGCCAAAAATGATGTCATGCATATTGATAAGGATGAGTCAACATGCAGCGTTTCTCCCCGGCTGTCATTAAGGAGATCTCTGCTTCCTTCTCTCTTCAGTCTCTAATCAGCCCAAAAATGTGCCTGTCAATATAACAGTCAACAAGAAGCTGCATTTTATCTTACATATAGAGTGCATTGTCTTTCCCTTTTTTTTCTTTTCTTTTTATTCTCTTCTTTTTGTCATTTTCTCATGCTCATTTACATGGAAAAAAACTAATTTATCTGTCTCTCAATCATCAGATTTGTTATCCCAAATGCAAATCACCAATGCAAATCTATGTTTTTTTTTAATTTGTTTCTAAATCTAAGTTTGTTAGCTTTATATTTTCTTTTTCTCCTTTTTTACCTCATCTTTATATCTTGCAGTTCTTACATTTCTCCCTAAATTGCAACATCATTTCACCCATTTGCGACTTTATAGGCTATTGCTAAGTTTTGACTAAACATCTTGCAATTTTTCTATTTACATCTTTTTTCCCTGAAGCATTTGCATGAGCTATTTTTAAGATTTAATTAATTGCAGATATTTTAAAAATATACATTTTTGAAAGGTTCATTTGTAGTTCTAAGGTTAAAATTGGCACATGTTTTTCTTTTACAGGCACTAATATGCTTCTTCAAGGTTTATAGATGGTTTATGTACAAATATGTACCTTATGAAACTACCTTTTGAAAATTACTTTTTCTGAGAGTGTGTATGCTCACTTTATTTTCCTCTGTTTTTAGTTTAATGAACTGAATTAAGTGAAATTTTTGCTTTAAAATGTAACTTTGTCACAATTACAAAAGGAGTATTTGCAATTGTGACTATTTCTGAAAGTGTAAAGTGTATATACATAGTGTTGGATTAACCCATTACAAGTAATGCAAGTTATGTGATAATATTACTTTTCTAAGTAATGAGTAAAGTAATGCATTTTTTTTACTTTTTTGAAAATGAAATGCAAGTTTATTTTTAATTTAATAAATATTAGTTTTTTTAATTGCTTAATATTAGTCACAATGAATCACGCAGTCAATGAGAGAATGTGTTCAATATTTTGAATGCATTGAAGAAAAGGAAAAGGGGCTTGTCTCAATGGACAGTGATTTTACTTAAGACAGATAAAAAGGTACAAAAGTAGCAAACATATTGATTTAAACTTTCAATAATCTGTATATATGTCATATATATATATATAACTCCTGGGTCAGGAAGTTCTCAGATAACATAATCCTAATAAACAAATTTTGTAAGGTAGGTGTATGTTATACAGTGCATTGTTAATAGCAGAACTCCTCTATTTAAAAAAAAAAAGAGAGAGAAAAAAAAATTTCTGAAAGAGATCCCAAGCCTCAGCCCGGTTATAAAAAGTAACTCAGAAGTAACGTAATGCATTACTGACTATGAAAAGTAACACCTCTAGTTACTTTTTGTGGGGTAACTCAATATTGTAATCCACTACTTTCTAACTTTCATCAACCATGTACAATTGTGTGTGTGTGTGTGTGTGTGTGTGTGTGTGTGTATATACAATTTTTATTACAATTTTGACTTTTCTCCTGAATTGCAACTTTATTTCTCATTACTCTTTAAGAAAGACAATGTGTCTCAGAAAAGTCAGAAGTATGCATATACTGTACTGTACTTACAGTGCTTAATTTATATTCCCTTAAAAAGATATCCAATGCCTAACCTGCTAAATACATTTAAACAGAGCATACTGTATTACATTACCTGACAACACAAAATAATATAGCTTAAAGTAAGCATTAATTTTTTAATGAGTTTTTTTCTTTCTGCTGACCAAGATAACGCCGGATTGAGATTGTCATGCGCAATCCATTTATAAAGTCTTTGTAAAGAATCAGACATATGATAGCTGGAAATCACTAAAGCATATAAATCCGCTAATTACTTTTCTTTCAAATGCAGATACCATGTATTACATGGATAAAAGGAGCCGTGCCATATATCATAATTAATTTGATCTAATTATTAATTAGACTGAGAGAAACGGACATACGTCGCCTTTATTCCTACAGATTTACGTAATAATGTTGGTCCGTGTGGGGCTTTAATTCAATGTGTAAGTCACATTGAGTGAGTCCCTGTGATTTTTAATTAGGTGGCAGATAGTGGCTTGTCTGAGGAAAGACTTCCAATAGGAAACGGCTCTTCCCATGTAATCTCTTTCAGATAAGGATGTTGGGCCCCCATCAAATTGATCTTTTGCCCTTCAGATAAGGAGTGTATTTCATTAGAGGGCATTTTTATAATTCTTTAGCCGACCGATTTGGTGATATGACGGCCATTCAACAGCAAACAAGAATGAAAGCAGATGGCAAACAGGTCAAGAAAACAATGCATCTTTCTCATATACTATATACTGTACTGTACGTATAGTTAAAGTCAGAACTTTAAAACCCAATGAATTATTAGCCCCTCTGTATATATATTTTTTTCAATTACTGTTTAACGGAGAGAAGATTTTTTTTAACACATTTCTAAACATAATAGTTTTAATAACTCATTTCTAATAACTGATTTATTTAATATTTGCCATGATGACAGTCAATTATATTTTACTATATTTTTCAAAACATTAACTAGGTTAATTAGTTTAACTAAGCAGGTTAGGGTAATTAGAGATTTTATTATATAACTGTAGTTTGTTCTGTAGACTATTGAAAAAAAAGCTCATGAGGCTAATAATTTTTACCTTAGAGTAGTTTTAAAAAAATTAAAAGCTGCTTTTATTCTAGCTGAAATAAAACAAATAAGACTTTCTCCTGAAGAAAAAAAATATATTTTCAGACACACTGTGAAAATTCCCTTGCTCTGTTAAAGATAATTTATAAAATATTGAAAAAAATCAAAAGGGGTTTAATAATTCTGATTTCAACTGTGTACAGTATATATAGTATCAAATAAAATAAATACACAGCAATGTCCTTAAAGGTAATTTTATAAAGAGCTAGTGATGTTTTTGTATCATAATGTGATAAATATGAAGTTCAAACAACTTATCTGAAATTTAAATATTTTTGTCACAGTATAAATAAATATCAGATTTAACGTAACCTTGAAGCATAACAGTATTAGTTAAGACCAAAATAAGCAGTGCACTTCATTAAAGAGCATTTTAGAATTCATTAGTCAACAGGAATGAAAACAAATGATATACAGGTCAAGAAAGAAATGCATGTGACATATGCTGTAAGAGTTTTTTTTTTTTTAATTTCCATTTATCATTATTGACATTTCTGTAGTTTAAAGCAATAGAATAAGAAATACTATAGAGAGAAATAAGTCTGAAAAATTACAGAAAATGTACTGAAAAAAGTGTTGCATGCAGAACTGTTGCAAACAATTTATTTGTGTTGAATTTAAACAAACAAATTAAGTTTAATAATGTTCAACTTAATTTGTTTGTTTAAATTCAGCCCAAATAAATTGTTTACAACCACTTAACGTAAAAAAAAAAAAAAAAAAAAAGAGTAAATCCAAGGAATCATCTTTGAATAATTTTTTTCAGTGTGGCAGCAATATACAACACAGAGACATTATATCACTTTAAACTTTTAAAATGGTTAATAAAAGTCTCTTTTTTGAACTTCTCAATGTAACAAAGATCAGGTAGATCAGGTCCCATAATGCATTTCAAAAGCATAAATTAATTGGGGAAAAAAAATAAAAATTAAACCATGAATCACAAAATATAGAAAACTGCAATTTTTTAGGTTTTTTTTGCAATGTACTGTCTATATAAATGAATCCAAACACTGCAACTTCCTAAAAGACTATTTCATAAAGAGCTTGAATTATATTTTTTGTAGAAATATTTGTCTATTGATGAACAGCACTTATTAATAAATGTCTTTAATAAATGTGAATTTATTTATAAATGTCTTGATTATCCATTCTTATGCTACCTTGCTGCAAGTATTATTATGACTGAGATAAGAAGTGTATTTTATGAGAGGACATTTTTGAGACTCTTTAGCTGACTGATTCAGTGATATAAAGGCAATAAACAGCCAAGAATGAAAGTAGAGGGCAAACAGGAGAAGAAATAAAAAAAATTTCCTCAAATAAATGTCTAATTTGCTGCTTATTCAAAGTAAGACTGTGTTAAGTTTAAGTATGGGGTAAGATTTAGGAATATGAAAATTGGTTATGCAGTACCCGTAAACTGACAATGTGCTATATTACCAACACACACACACACACACACACACACACACACACACACACACACACACACACACACACACTCACACTCACACTCACACTCACACATTTATATATATATATATATATATATATATATATATATATATATATATATATATATATATATATATATATATATATATATATATATATATATATATAAAAGAGTATACAGTAATAATGAGTATTGCTTTACAAATTAAAGTGATACCAACCCTGTTAAAAAAATCTTGTTAAATTAGCAGTAACTTACTCGCAACAATCATCCAGTAGCTGCTGTATTTCACAAAACAGTAAAATTACTGTAATACTAATTACAATAGTGTTATGTTTACTGTAAAATGTACCTGCAAGAGTGTGTGGCATTTTTCACGGTAATACTGTATTTAGATGCACAGTAACTGATTAATTCCTGAGTTCATTGAAAAATCTACAGTAACATACTGCAAGCCATGTACACAGTATAAAAATGTTCAGAATACAATTTGTATACTTTGAAAACAGCAATATATACAGTAACACACTGTACGCAGCTCATACAGTAAGAAACTATTGAGAAATGCAGTATAATACTGTAAAAACAACAGAAATCCTTTACAGTGAAAATTAAAAAAAATTGAGAATATTCTCTTATAATTTGAAATGTAAATCTTATTGTCATACTGTAATTAAATGTCTTTACTGTACAATTTTTATGCCACCTTACTACATTAAAGTATTAATTATGAATGAGATTAGAAGACATTTTTACAATTCTAGAGATAAATGGTGATATGATGGGCATTCCACAGGCAACAGAACTGAAAGTAGATGGCATATAAGAAATCATATTTTTTCTTTAAAGCAATCTAACACTGCTATGTCCTTTCAACATTTAAATATCACTTTTATCAATATCAACAAATAAAAAATGAAAGAAATTATTTTAGTCTCTCTCTCAGTTGAGCTGGATATAAAGACAAAATACATTATTGCATGTCTGTGTGTGTGCGTGTGTATGAAGGTAATTCAGTTGCGAAACTCGAGAGCTTGCAAATGTAAATGTGAGCACTTGTGATAATAATATTTGTATGTGTAGGTTGAAATGTACACTTACAGCTCTGATGTGAACAGCTGAAATCCTCGATTTGCACACACACACAACAATCCACACACTTGTGTTTTAAATTCGAAGTTGCAGATTAATAGTTGTGTATTTGTAAAATGTCATTCACAAATACAAAGTGACAGACACACGTGTGCACGGCAAATTTGACTGCATCTTCGCTCTACAACCACAGGTCGGCACTCACAACCTCTCAGATTCGTCAGTACAACTACAAATCTCCCGCGCTCTGACTTTTGCTACACATCTCCCGCGATCTCTGTAGCAGAACTCATCTGTGCACTCGCAGATGCAGAGGCGTGAGCAGCGCTGGGCAGGGGAGGGCGGGGCTGGTGTAAAGCTGTTTGATTGGCTGATGCCTGACCAATGAACAATGCCAGCAGCCAACAGGACTGAGGTGCAAAATAATCATTTCCCACGATTATTTTATTATTTAGGGTTTATTTCAACTCTTTTCTGAAGAGATTCTTGTTAAAAATAATAAATTCTGTGGAAATGTACATACCAGTAAAAGAGCAGCAAAGCCAGTTTATTGGCTAGAGCCAGCCAATGAGATGGGGCGTTTCTGTTTGTCAGGACACAGGGCAGCTCACATTGTTGGAGGCCTCGAGCAATCAGAGGGTAAGTTATGATAATTATTAATAATTATAATTATTAGATAATTATTAAAAATCATAACTTACCCTCTGATTGCTCGAGGCCTCCAACAACGTGAGCTGCCCTGTGTCCTGACAAACAGAAACGCCCCATCTCATTGGCTGGCTCTAGCCAATAAACTGGCTTTGCTGCTCTTTTACTGGTATGTACATTTCCACAGAATTTATTAAATTTAACAAGAATCTCTTCAGAAAAGAGTTTAAATAAACCCTAAATAATAAAATAATCGTGGGAAATGATTATTTTGCACCTCAGTCCTGTTGGCTGCTGGCATTGTTCATTGGTCAGGCATCAGCCAATCAAACAGCTTTACACCAGCCCCGCCCTCCCCTGCCCAGCGCTGCTCACGCCTCTGCATCTGCGAGTGCACAGATGAGTTCTGCTACAGAGATCGCGGGAGATGTGTAGCAAAAGTCAGAGCGCGGGAGATTTGTAGTTGTACTGACGAATCTGAGAGGTTGTGAGTGCCGACCTGTGGTTGTAGAGCGAAGATGCAGTCAAATTTGCCGTGCACACGTGTGTCTGTCACTTTGTATTTGTGAATGACATTTTACAAATACACAACTATTAATCTGCAACTTCGAATTTAAAACACAAGTGTGTGGATTGTTGTGTGTGTGTGCAAATCGAGGATTTCAGCTGTTCACATCAGAGCTGTTAGTGTACATTTCAACCTACACATACAAATATTATTATCACAAGTGCTCACATTTACATTTGCAAGCTCTCGAGTTTCGCAACTAAATTACCTTCATACGTGTGTGTCTGTGCAGATATCTTAACAAAAGATCCCTTATTTCTAAACTTTCACAATGAAATAGAAAACGAAGGACACAAAGTTCTGAATGAAATTTTATAAAGAAATATAAATGTCTCTCTGACAGTGGCGTTAAAAATCGAAGAGGCACATTTTAAGACATTGTGAAATAAATGTGGAATTAATCAGAGTTTCAAACATTACACTTTAGAAAGCGACAGAGAGCCTTATTATACTCCCGCCGCAATAAGGCACAAGGCGTGTTTTGGTGCGATTTGTTGATATTTTCCAGCGCAATGTTATTTTTCAAGCTTTGCATAACGTTGGTTAAATATCAAATCCATTTGCACTACTTTGTTGACTCGTGTGCCGGTCTAAGGAGGTTTTTTAAGGTGCATTGTTGGCTCATTTGGCTTTTTTTTAGTTTCTTCATGAAAATTAGCATTTTTTATTATAATGTTATTATTATTAGCAATATTATTTATTATATCGTATTCATATTTGATTTAATAAAACAAGTTTAGATTTTTCCATCTGTCGGGTTTTGGAGATGTACTGTATGCATCACCATATGGGGCACAAGAAAATTACGTTTGTTTGGATATAACTCAGTTTTTTGAACACACTTTGTTTATAATTTATTGGTTTGCTGTAAGTTAGAACTGAGTTTAGAAATAGTTTTGAAACAAATCTTTGTGCCTAACAAACAAAATTAAGTATGTAGGCTAATGGACGTCTTCAGTGGAGTGTGAACAACAAAGTTTCCTTATCCGCAAAAGTAAAGGAGTAAAGTAAAGAGTAAATGTAAAGAGAAAGAGGAAGTAAAGAGGACAAATGGAGTAGGCTCATTCTTTATTCTCACGTTGCAGATAGTCTGTTAAACTGTTTTCTTGCTTTCTCGCTAGTAAATTGTTTAGTTCTTCTATTCAGTTTTTCCACTAACAAAGTCTGCCATGTAAACAGAAAATGCACCATGGCACAATGCAACTGACTCTTAAAGAGAATGGGAAATTAGACTCTGATTGGTTTAATGTGCGTTATGCTCAAAACACACCCATAACTCATTAAGAGAATAAGCACAACACTGTTAGACCAGGCGCCATGGTGCATAGCAAAAGTGGATTTGAACATGCCCTTATTACTAAATACCAGAGTACTAGTTCTATCAGATGTGAACCAAAAATCGTACTATTAACCCAGATAACAAAGTAAAATTTTATATACTATTTTTACATTATGGGTCACCAATTATACATTGACAGCAAAAACAACAACAACATCAAATATGTCAATTATGCAGTTTTTTCCATGATTAATGAGAGTCTGAAATGTATGACTCGCAGTACTGGGTTGCAGCTAGAAGTGCATACGCTGTGTTAAACATATGCTGGATAAATTGGTGGTTCATGCTGCTGTGGCGACCTCTGATGAATTAAGGAACTAAGCCGAAAGAAAACAATGAATGAAATTTATGAGACAATATATTCTAAGATTTATCAGTATTAACACTGATATTTAATCATTATTAATCGATGATTGGATATGGTAATGATTATGCAAAACGTTCAAATGTTATATAAAACCTACTCAGTTATTTCAAACAAAACTAAAATATAACAACAAAAATTACTGTCAAAAATTGGAAATAGAATAAATAAATTTTACATAATTAATTATAGATTTTCAGAAAAAAAGGTCTTTCTTTCATTTTTTTAAATATAATCTTTATAGCAGAATAAATTAATCTATTGCTTAGTGCCGTTCCCTGACTAAAAATATGCATTATAAAAGAGTTTTAAATGCTTGTCTTCCCTGTCATGATGGATACAAATGCATTATGAGGATAAAACATTATAGTAACCATTAGTAAATTTCAATGCCTATAGACTGAAGTAGAGTTTAACAGAAATAAAAGTCAAGTAATTAACCAGCTGTTGAATAAGTAAACTAAAATACAGAAGTTAATAAAATCTAATTTACCAACATGTTGGTAATTTTCTCCTCTTTGCAGGTAGCATTGAAAAGAGAGCCAAGGAACTTAATGCTCCTTACAAGAACATGATATGGTTTAGAGAACACGGTTTTGTTCTACAATAGACCACAGGCTCTTTTGTAGAATAAAAGTAGAGTTTTTTTTCTCCCTCTAAATGGCCTTTGGGTAACACTTGGTGGAATCTGGCGCAATTTCCAGAAAGAGATGCATGCTGGGTAGGAACAGATTAGTAAGGCTAATGTAGCTTGTAAAATGCCAGATATATTGATGGCCTCTTCAGATCTGGCAAGGTGGCACTGGCCAATGAGCTGCACAAAGATGAAGCACGGCTCGATCCATCTAAAAATAGAGAGCCACTGGACAAGAGCAAGCGAACAAACGGCCGGTTCACAATGCAATGATTTACCGGCTCTGGGGTGTAAATCCCGCCATACTTCAGGCTAGCAAATTAAACTCATTTCATGCCTTGTGAACAGTTGAATAAACTGAATCTCACTGAGGTTCACCTGAGACAAGGGCATGTCAAAGTTGATTAGTGTCATAATGACAACCAAAGGTCAGATTAAACACATTTCATGGAGGCACAATGGACTGTTGGCCGATTACATGGATTTTAACTGAAAGATAAAAAGCATTTTACAGAAGAATTTGTGTAGCTTTTGTAACAAAATAAGTCAGAAATCGCATAATGCTTGAGTATATAGTGCATTTGAATTTAAATTTCTAGGACTGTAAGAAAAGTGCACTCACCGGCCACTTTATTAGGTACACCTATCCAACTGCTCGTTAACGTAAATTTCTAATCAGTTTAGTGATAATTGGATTTCTCAAATATTAAAATTAATATCTTGGTATTGATATTAATATTGATATTTTAGCCTCACGTGAGGGCACCAATTAATGTAGAAAGAACATATAAATAACTCCTTTTAAACGGGGCACCAGACAGCTTTCCACTGTCAAAATAATTAACAATAAAATATTGTTAATTAAATTATACAAATGAGGAGTTTATTATCTGGCCAAATCTGAAGAATAATGAGATCGTTTGACTTGTAGAGCCTTTTTCTGTATTATCAACACAAGGAAGACACAATTGTAATAAATGTGTATTTATTAACAAAATAATAATCAAGGGTAACTACAATTACTAAATGTACAATAAATGCAGTGCATAGACTTTTTACTGAAACACACTATGCCAAGGTCTAATTTAGAGGGTTGGAAAGTGGAATATTTACATTTCTGCTTTTGATGCAGTGGTTGGAAGAAGTTGGATCTTCTTGCAGATCTTGAAGCACGAAACAAGCAGACTTGGCTCTATTGAGCAATTGTACATTCTGCAACACACAGAAATTGGAGATTTCTAAAGGTGGTGGTCCAATGTCCGGGACACGCTGACATCTTTATCCTTGAGCTTAGAAATCTGTATATTCTGAAACATGCAGAAATTGAAATTTCTGGAGGTGGTGGTTCGATGTTGCAGCAAAAGTTCTGATACCACTCTCACTTCCACTCGTTGTTACTACCATGCTCCTGCACCACTCTTGCTCTGAACTGAACCACACTTCTGAACCACCCTGAACTGAACCAGCCTGCATTGTGATTAGATGATCCTGTTGGTCACTGGGAGGTGTCATCCATAATGTGGCCTGCATTTGAATAGTCATAGTCCACCAGTTAACTATTATAATATTTAAGAGTCTTAAATATTTTCCTGTGCATAATTCACCTTAATAAGCAAAGTTTTATACAGTGGAGTATTTCAAGCAGTGAATATTAAATATATACATGATCATTTAAATCTACAGGTATATGAAGTGAAATATTCCATTTGTGTCTCTTTTGTAAAATGTAAGTTTTCTGATCCATGTGTCTTCTCTGTGTCTTGAGATGATGTAGAATGTTGATTGGATCAAAAAGTTGTTTTGCAAGTTCTGGGCTCTTAACACCTTTGTCTTTCAGATAAACAAAAGACAGATGGTCACTGTCTCAATTGCCACTTTCTGATGAGCTTAAGAAAAAGGTCAGAGTTTAGTGTAAACTCTGCAGTATTTGTTTATATTGGAAATTAATTTCCACAAGTTCATTTCCACAAGTTTCTGGCTTTACCGCTGATCACTACATCAGTCAATCACATGGTAGCAACTCAATGCATTTAGGCATGTGGACATAGTCAAGACGATCTGTTGCAGTTCAAACCAAGCGTAAGAATGGGGAAGAAAGGTGAATTAAATGACTTGGAATGTGGTATAGTTAGACGGAATGGTCTGAGTATTTCAAAAACTGCTGATTTTCAAAAAAAAAAAAAAAAATGCAGATTTTCTGAGACATGCGCCAAGAGTGAATCCCCCCCTTCCAGTTAATATACGGCACTGCCGCCGTGCTGTCTGTCCTGACCAGCACGTGCTGCTGCTCCAGCACCGGAAAAAAAATGGTGGAGAGCAAGGAACACTGCCAACAACTCTAGGCGTTTGATATGCCAATGCAACTGGGTTCCTTTCCACAGGCCCGCAGCTACATGTCCGCAATACACAGCCCCCCAGCCCGTGCTGGAAGCATTTGTTGAAACAACAACATGACTGGATGCCTGTCCTAGAGGCACTCCGGCCTGTAGAAATGAGGGGTCATTCCAAGGGCTGAGGGCGCAGAAGCTATTAATTAACAATATGATTAGCTGGTAATTCGTTGTTGCTTTATTTTATTACTTCGATTTTAACCTGTTTTGATCTATGTTGTCTTTTACTGTAAAGCACTTTGAGAAATATATAAATACATTTTACTTTCGGAATGGCTGCACTTCACTCATGAAAATTTACTAAACAGATGTAAATGTGCACCTTATGGTCAGTTTCCACTGAGTGGTACAGTATGGTACGGTACGGTACACTTTTGTTGTTTCCACTGTTAAAAGGTACCAAAAAAGTAAACTGTCCCATACCACTTTTTGGGTACCCTTCGCAAAGGGTACTTAGCACGACAAGAGGGTACCAAAAGGCAGAGCTAGATGAGCAGCTGAACGCTATTGGTTTACAGGGATACATCACCAGCGCGTACACAAAAAAGAGAAGGAAAACAAAGGAACTGCCATTTTTAAATACACAGCCAAGACATTACACCCTAATAGTATATACATATAATAATGACTCATGGTCAACCTGGGCTTAAATAAATCTTGTCGTCGTCTTGATGAACAGCCACAAATCCAAGAAGAAGAGCTACCCTGTGCCCCGTAGTTGTTAAAAGGCCCATCTAAAATGTTTAGAAAGCTCGCCGCGCATCTATATTTGAAATAACAAACCTTTTGAGCTAATGATAATAACGTGCATGTGATTATTAAAGTGCTCTGACATCCGATCCTTTCAGAAATGGACAACCACGAAAAAAGTGAAGCGCGAAAAAACAAAGATGTCATGTTTAACTATTATCATCACCTTTTGGACTATTATAAACTCAGATTGACGGAATGACTTTCTAACAGAGGTTCTGGTGTAGAATAAAAATACAGAGGAGAGGTTTGCACTGACTGTGGGCTATTTGTTGCGTGTTGTTTTTGAACACAAATAAGGACTAAATGTATGTTGTGTGTAGTTTTTCTGCAATTGGTAACGTCTCAGAGACAGTAAGGGTCTGTATGTGTTCATATATGTAGCATTTATTTTATATAATTGCAGACGTTACAGTAGGCTATTTCACACATCATTGATCTGCAGTTGTAATCAAATCATGTTCACAGAAAGGTGAGTAATAAACATTTATACACAAGTATTTATGTGTATACAAGCATCTGTTTTGCGAGAAGTGCTTCTCATACAATATGTGAACAACCTGTACAGCTTTACTTTGACATTTCCTTAAGCGAGAATGACGTCGACTGAAACTTTAGGTCATACACCATGCTCACCAAAGCTACTGCTACCATTAGTATGGTTTTGACAGTGGAAACACAAGCCTGATAAAGGTGACCCGTACCATACCGTACAATATTGTACTGTACCACCCAGTGAAAACGGGCCATTAAAAATGCGATTATTTGCATCACTGGCACTTCATTATTGTATAATAGCCAAGTTCTACATTTTTAACGTTATACTCATGTTTTAGAGTTTTTATTAGAGCCATCATATTCATGTTTTTATTAAATGGTTGAGCTACCAGTTGTTTAAATCCAAAGGGTTGTTGAATGCCTCTTTTACAGTACATTCCACAGTGTAAAAGCTTCTTAAAGCTTTGACAAAGAGTTCAGAAAGACATTCCCGGTTGCCCACCTCCTGACGGCAGCTCTGCACTCACATTATTCACTGGCTGAAAATGCCTGGTGAGTATAAGCAAATTGCAGCTATACTGCCAAATAAGTGCCTGTGCTGAAGGCTGGTAAAGGGAATAAGATGTCAGTGTTGTTTTGCGATTATTTCACTGAAAGTGATGGAACAAACAGGTTCACTTTCAGCGCAGCTCCTTTTGTGCAAGAATATCTCTAAACGCTTACCAAAAATAGCACTGTTACTTTCAGACACCGGTCTGATGCAAGTCCTTTTGGGTATTTGTTAGTACTACAGAGAAGAACAGAAAGCAGGAATGATGGATCTGCTCCACCACACAAATGTACAGAATGCAGCAGAGCAAAATGGAGAAGGCACTTTTGTGTGTGTTGTCTTTTAAATATTTGTCATTCAGTCTTCATATCACACCATTTTGTTTTACTTTCCACTTTCGTGTCTGAAGAACAAAGCCTAACAAGTCTGTTCAAAAGCTCAGAGCCTTCGGACTCAGGGGAAGCCTTGAATCTCTTGTAAAATGTGGGACCAGTTTGGGATGAGAGTATTAAAAATCTTTGTGTTTGTTAAACTTCCAACAAGCTGAAAATGAATGAATGAATGATGTATCACACATAGAGAATGTACTTTATGTTACTTAAATACTTGGCTTTTATTCCTAGTTTTGGCTGCATATATAGTTTTGTTGTATATTTACAATCTATACAATAAGCTCTAAAATGTAATTATATATATATAATTGTAATTATATATACATACATACATACATACATACATACATACATACATACATATATACATACATACATACATACATACATACATACATACATACATACATACATACATACATACATACATACATACACACACATATATATATATATATATATATATATGAAGTCAGAATAATTAGCCCCCCTTTGAATTTTCTTTTCTTTTTTAAATATTTCCCAAATTATGTTTAACAGAGCAAGGACATTTGAACAGTATGTCTGATAATATTTTTTCTTCTGGAAAAAGACTTATTTGTTTTATTTCGGCTAGAATAAAAGCAGCTTTTAATTTTTTAAACACCATTTTAGGGACAATATTATTAGCCCCTTTAAGCTATATTTTCTTTCAATAGTCTACAGAACAAACCATCTTTATAAAATAGCTTGCCTATTTACCCTAACCTACATAGTTAATCTAATTAACCTAGTTAAGCCTTTAAATGTCACTTATTTATATTTATCTATCTATCTATCTATCTATCTATCTATCTATCTATCTATCTATCTATCTATCTATCTATCTATCTATCTATCTATCTATCTATCTATCTATCTATCTATCTATCTATCTATCTATCTATCTATCTATCTATCTATCTATTTATTTATTTAATATAGGTGGGCATAGATACATTCTTTTAATCTAGATTAATCTGATTAAATGGCTCATTTGAATTCTGCCTAAGGCATTCACAATATGTCTGCTACTCACATAATAAGTCTTTGAGAACGAGTTGCTCAAGCCAGGTGGCGCATTAGACCAGGGGCACATCTCCTGTTTCCAAAATGCATCATAAACTGCTTAAGAAACTGTTCTACTATAATAATTGGTGATGAAAATAGATAATGTTCAATAAAATGTAATTGTGATTACTAACTGTTTATCCAGCTTAATGTGAATTCTGAACCGTAGGCCTACATAAGCTTGAAACAGCGATTTTTGATCACCTTAATCCGACTAAAGTCACAACTAAACTAAACAGAAATGGAAATAAGACATGAAGTGTGCAAATATTAGTGGAATTATTGGAGTAAACACCGCGATCAAACTATTGCCATTTTGTAGGACTTTTCTTTATATTTCACTAAGAGACCACCTAAAAAAAAGTAAAATGGTAACTTTAAATTATAATATTTATTTACCATAGTAAAACATTTTGATGATCTTCTTTAAACATTTTGTTGACTATGCATAAATAGTCCATCAGTAAGCATTAAAGAAAACGACTAAAAGCAACATTAATACAAACATTCAGCATTTTAATCATATTATTTACAATGCATGCAGAAAGTATTCATAGCGCTTCACTTTTTCCACATTTTATTATGTTACAGCCTTATTCCAAAATGGATTAAATGAATTTATTTCCTCAATATTCTACACACAATACTCCATGGTGACGATGTAAAAAAAGATTTTTTGAAATTATTGCAAATTTATTAAAAATAAAAAAAAACTGAAAAATCACATGTACATAAGTATTTATTAAGAAACTACTGTATAGTTTTTCAGCAAAGCTTGATCAAAAAATGTAAATATATAGATGCTGGGAACATATTCAGCTGACCAGGTAAATCCAATAAAACCATGCCACCTATGATCCAAACCATGGCCTTTTAGTGCAGAGGAGTCAGCAGGTTTCAAAGAGCTCATTAGTAATTAAGTACTGCCTAAGCCCTGTATAAGCCCCATCAAAGCCAGTATGACATTGAACCCCAGCTTTGGAGCACAAGGAGCTTTTACTGAATAGGAACAGAACAGGTCTATTTTTGGTTGGGATGTTCAGAACTTTTTAGGGTTTGTAAATTCAAAAGTCCAAAGGAGTGACACTTTCTATAAACACAAAATGTTAAAAATGACTTTACTTTAAGAGTTAAAATAACTCTTTGTTGAGGACGTCAATTCTTTTTCAGACACCTTTTGTTTGTGCTTAAAACAACTTCTGCTGCTTTATTATAACGAGAAGTATCAGTCCCTTGATCTCTGAAAATAGGTGAACTTTTTTTAATAATACTATTTTTGCTAACTGCAACTAGACGAGTCCAATAAATCCTATTTGAATATTATTGAGACTGGTATTTAAGTGTTTGTAGATTATGTTGCAAAGATACTCAAAGACAAGTGGCTAGCCATTACAAGACCTAAATTTCAATGTTGAAATATGGTTGAAATAAGATCATATGTATTTTTAACTTTGAAAAAATGCTAATACAAACATTTCATGTTGAACGGTTCGGTTGAAAACCAGCCTGCATAAGACCAGGCTATAACGTTGAAATACAGTTGAAAAAAATGTCAGTTGTTGCTTTAAAGTTGACTGATAAATGGTTGAAAAAAATTTATAGATCATAATAAAACATGTCAACCTTGATTTACAGTATATAAGGATTTCTCTATGTTGAATGAATGTCATGGCTTCACCCAATGTCTGTTAATAAAGTGCAAAGACAAAAGAAGACATTTTGAAAAAATGGTGATAACCAATGTACGGGGAATATAAAATGGAAGTCAGTGAAGACAATCAACAACTTTTTTTAAAAAGTAACTCATACAGGTTTGGAATGATGAGATGAATTATAAAGGGGTTAGCTCACCCAAAATAAAAGTTCTGCCATAATTTACTTTTCCTCCACACGTTCAAAGCCTATTTGAAGTACTTTCTTCTGTTGAACAAAAATTAAATCAGACAAATAATTTAAAAAAATCAACTTTTGACTTTTATTAATAACCCTTTATGTCAATAGCAACTTCCCCAAATTTTACAGAATATCTTGTTTTTTTTGTTCAATAGAAGGAAGAAACTGATACAAGTTTAGAACCACTAAAGTGGAAGTGTGGGTACAGTGAGGAAATATACATTTTTTATGAACTATTCCTTTAATTGAAAAATTTGGTGGGGATTTACTCACCATTCAAGATGTAGGTAACTTTTTTTTAGTAAATATAAAAAGTAGATTGATCCTGTTTACAACAAGGGGGGGGGGGGGGGGGTAGAGGTCGACATGAATAAAACACAATTAATGGGAAATTTAATAAATAAAATAAAATATTATCATTAAATTCCAGCTGCAGCCGTATGTGATCTATAGCTGATTAACCAAGTGGATGCATGATAATAGCCTTCTGAGCCAACTAGTAGGCACAGAATCTGGCCCATATCTATCAGCTGATAACCACTGATAACGCCCATTCAAAATATGATAATATTCGAATCAGCAGAAAACACACACAGAAGCAAATTCCATTTCTGGGTGAACTATCCCTTTATTTTCCTTAAGCATTTAAGGTGGCTGGTAGCAAAACTGTTCATAAACTTATATTATGAGTCTTTTTTTATTCATGGCTTGCACTAAAAATGCATATATTAACCACAATCAAAACTACACTATATTCAAACCCCTTTCTTATTTTATCTTAATTATAAATAATATTGCTAGAGGTCTGATAGCTATTATATTTAAATAGCTTTTTAAATAAGTCATTTTTCTTCGGTCAGGAATGGCTAGCATGAAAATCTACAGCTTGGCAAAGCAACATCTTCCTTCCTTGTTCTGCTTTCTCTCAGCGGGATGATCAGGACAGCCTGCCAACCCCCCAAAACTGTCACAAGATGTTGAAAAAAACAATAACAACAACAAAGGCAATGATTAAAGATAATCCTAATCCACATGCACACGATTTAATATGCATTTCCCAAATCGCTCACCTAATTAATACAGAAAGGAGGATTATATCAAGACAGACACAATAGCTTTGCCAGATCAACTCTCTAAATCATTCATGAGGAAAACAAGCCACGCAAGCCTTTTTACAGTATTCCCTGTCCCTATATGCCAAAATCCGATCAGGGAAAACAGTCTAATAAACTCTCGATGTGACAATTGATTTAATCGCTTCTGAGCACTGCAGTGATAACATTATATCCTTATAGCTTGACGTCAGCAAACGTATTGCGTAAATTTAATTTGGCTTCAGCCATCCCATCATGCTCCTTAAAGCACAGCACCTTTCCCAGAGGCTCTGACTCTTCAGTCTATTGTCCTCATTATGTTTTTTACTTAAATGACATTTGGCAAGTGTAAGGTTATACACATGAGCTCTAAAAGAGCTGTGGAGGGCAACTGTTTGCTTACAAAGAGGAATCTAAACAAAATGTTCTGGAGCAGTGAGAAATAATAGCAGCACCAGGTGAAGCCACATTACATCCTGCTAGAGCACTTCAAACTCAAAAGATATGCAACACTGGAAAGTGGAAATGCTGTTGTGTTGCATTTGAGACAAATTTACAGACTTTCAACATTTAATTGATAGATTGCACAACTCTACACTTTTTCCACAGGCCCACAGAAGGTTTTGTTCACTCAGTGTTACAGTATGTAGACTAGATGACTCATACAAAACTGAAAACTCTCGACGTGTCAAACCCTCATGTCTCATTTCAAACTTACTTGTTTGGTATCACTTTATTTGGATGGTCCCTTTTGTTATTTAGATGGTCCCCCAACATTATACGTTGAAACTATATGCCAAATAATTATAATTAGAGTTTAAGTTGACTAGGTTAGGGGAAGTTGACATTTACTTGCAAAGTTTCTTTTAGGATAATGTCTGTTTGTGGAGCAGTATAAGCAGTTATTAAGCAGACAGTCTACTAATATTCTATAAGACTTACAGTAGTTGGCATGAAACGTATTGTCAACAAAATGTGTAAAAAAGAACCATCAAAATAAAGTGATACCCTTTTTTTCCTGTGGAACAGAATATAATTTATTTTTAAGGACCCTGTTGCTTGAACTCTAACATTCTTCAAAATATATATAATGTGTTCTGCAAATGAAATAAAACCATACAGATCTGAAACAACATAAGGCAGCAGTAACCAGACTATCCAAACAAGAAAAATTGATTCTTTCATAAAATATAGCATGCAAACAACAGTGCATAAAATGATTAAGACATTCAAACACACAAATCCATGAAACGATAGGCAAACAATACTTGGAAGATGCACTGCATTTACTGAGTTGTAAAGTGTGCAGAGAATCTGCAAAAGAGTGAAAAAAAAATGTGCATAGTGAAATGTAATTTTATAGGAATAGTTAATAAAAAAATGGTCTGTCATTTTTTCTGAAGATCTCCATTCATGTTGCATCATGGGATAACAGGAGTAAACTGTTTTGGAGGAAAAATTCAACATTTTTAGTGTACACAATATTACAAAATAATAAACAGAATTCCCACTAACAGAGTTTAAAAAAACAAAGTAGACATTTTCCACCATTTTGGGCTTTAGCTCAAGATGTTAACCTCAAACCTGATGCCACATGGCATGTCTAAAACAAAAAACTGTGCATTTTTATTATATTATTGTTTTTAAAACATGAATGAGAAATCCACTGAAATATCACAGTGACAAACAATTAATCCACAACTGATGTATACTAAACAATTAACACAAATTAACAAGAGAACAGTGTACAGTATATAGCTACAGTATAGCAGGAATGAACCACCAACTTATGCAGC